>NC_134687.1:94093481-94393481 GCF_050947455.1 Rhinoderma darwinii | reverse complement strand
GGAAAAATGTGAACTTACTCAGCCACCACTGCTCTTGTCTTCTCCTATACGCAGCCAGTGCCAGCCACCTTGGTTCGCCAAATTGCGGTCAGCGGGCCACAGTTCTCTTGACTACTATCTATAAAGCTATCTGTAATTAGGAGTTCACATCCCTATAATTTACAATTTATGCACATCTGATATTCACACGTTTTAGCCTTACAGATCTGTTTTTTAGCCCTATTGGTGTTAAATCATAGTCTCCTGAAATAGCAAGAGACTGCAAAAAGACTGTTTCGGACAGGTCAGCTTTTTAAGCAAAACCAGGAGTGGATCTTAGTTATAAACTCTTCATTTTTTTGCATCCACTCATGTTTTTGATTAAAAAAGATGCATCAAAAATTGCAGTGTGTGAATCTGGTCTAAGAGTCTACATGACAAAGTTAGCTTTTGCATATACTCGCATGGTTGTGTGGCTCTGCAGCAGTTTCTGTTACTATAGTACTGTGCCTGTGTGGGACCTAGCCCAGAGCCAAGAGGACATAGCCTGGCAGCTAGAGTTCTATTGGCCTGCTGGGTAGTCTTGCACCCAATATCATATTGTTGCTTGCAGAGGCGTAGCTAGGTTCTCCAGCACCCGGGGCAAAGATTCAGTTTGACGCCCCCCCCCCCCCCCCAACCTCTTTCCCGACATCTCCTTCCCCTCGCCGTGTTTGTTTTCTCTACCAATCGACGTGTCATTTCTTTTTATGTAACGCGAGCATAAAATTATTTGTACATTTCACAAGCAATATGGTTCTATACACAACACCAGAACCAAGCTCAGTACATATATACAACACCAGCACAAATACAGCTCAATTTAGTGCAACCCCTGCCGTATAGGTGTGTACGGCGTAAAACTACAGCTCCCAGCATGGCCCGAACAATGGTAAGCATATGCTGGGAGATGCCGTTTCACAAAAAATAAATCCTATCATAATCATCTCACTGCAGCTCATACAGCGACTACAGTACTGATTAGAGGCAGAATAAACATTTACATTAAGTGACTCACCGGTGACGTCTCAGATTCTAGTTCTTTTTCTCCATCCGGTCCAGACCTCTATGATGACTTCTCCCGGTCCATTTCTGCAGTTTGCCGCTCACATGTCTTCAGCTTCTCAATTTTCCAATATTTCTGCACCTATAAATAAATATAAAGTTATCATTATACCACACACTACGCCCCTAAATATAATAGCGCCATACACTGCACCTCTAATTATAATAGCACCATACACCGTGTCACACACACGCACACACACACACACACACACACACACACTGTGCCCCCTGTAGATAGTGCCCCCATATAGACCACCCCTGTATATAGTGTCCCACAAATAACTCCCCCTATAGTGCTCTACAGATATCCCACCCCTGTATATAGCCCCCTGTAGATATAGCCCACCCCTGTATATAGCCCCCTGTAGATATAGCCCACCCCTGTATATAGCCCCCTGTAGATATAGCCCACCCCTGTATATAGAGCTCTACAGATAGCCCAACCATGTATGTAGCCCCCCTGTAGATATAGCCCACCCCTGTATATAGTGCTCCACCCCTGTATATAGTGTTTCACAGATAGCCCACCCCTGTATATAGCCCCCCTTGTACATATAGTCCACCCCTGTATATAGTGCTCCACTAGATAGTTCACCCCTGTATATAGTGCTCCACAGATAGCCCACCCCTGTATATACTATATACAAGGGTGGGCTATCTGTGGAGCACTATATACAGGGGTGGACCATATGTACAAGGGGGCTATATACAGGGGTGGACTTTCTGTGGAGCACTATAGGGGGAGCTATTTGTGGGATACTATATACAGGGGTGGGCTATATCTACAGGGGGACTATATACAGGGGTGGGCTATATCTACAGGGCTGGGCTATACACAGGGCTGGGCTATACACAGGGGGGCTATATCTACAGAGGGGGGCTATATACAGGGGTGGGCTAAACATAGGGGGGCTATATCTACAGGGGTGGGCTATACACAGGGGGGCTATATCTACAGAGGGGGCTATATACAGGGGTGGGCTATATCTACAGGGGTGGGCTATATACAGGGGGAATATATCTACAGGGGGCTATATCTACAGGGGGCTATATCTACAGGGCGACTAGATCTACAGGGGGGGCTATATACTGGGGTGGGCTATCTATGGAGCACCATATACAGGGGTGGGCTATATCTACAGGGGGCTATATACTATATAGCCCACCCCTGTATATGGTGCTCTATAGACAGCCCACTCCAGTATATAGCCCCCCTGTAGATATAGTCCCCCTGTATATAGCCCCCCTGTAGATATAGTCCCCCTGTAGATATAGTCCCCCTGTATATAGCCCAGCAGATATAGTCCCCCTGTATATAGCCCCCTGTAGATATAGTCCCCCTGTTTATAGCCCCGTAGATAAAGTCCCCCGTGTAGACAAATTCCCCCCCCCCCCCCCGCAGATACAGCCACACTTGTATTGCAATTAAAAAAAAAATAAAAAATTTCAAACTCACCTTATTCCCGCTCCCACGCCGTCCGGCAGCCATGGAGACCTGCTCTTTTCTGCGCAGGTCTCCAGGGGGTCGAACGCAGCGTCTATGAAAGGCGCTGATTGGCTGGGCAGGATGACTTTCCCTGCCAGTCAGTCAGCGCCTTTCATCGACGGAAGCGTCACTGGTACAAAAGGTACCAGTCGCTTCATTCGTGGAGAGGCGCTGAATGGCCGGGCACGGAACGTCATTAATTGCTTCTAATTGTACCTGTGTCCTTGCGACACAGGTACAATTATAGTGCAGGAGGAGGTGGCGCTGGCGCCCCCCTCCGAACTGCGCCCGGGGCAGATGCCCCGCTTGCCCCCCCCCTAGCTACGCCCCTGATTGCTTGTCCTGCACCTAATAGTAGGGCACCACTTGAATGAGGTCACCGTGAAGTACAATAGTAAGTGTGTGTATGCTGTTTCTCAAAATGTGTACTAAGAACCTTCCGTTCAAGATTGAATGGCCGGACCATGTATTTTTTTCTCTTTTTGAAATGTATTAAATTGTAGAACTTCTTTAATGCAATACATTAACTGTCTATAACTTGCAAGGCAGTTTCTGCATTGATTTAGCAAAAGATATTGACTTCCGCCTGGATTTCCATAAAAAATAAAGTAAACAATTTTTTTTACCTCCGTCCTATTCCTTTATGTTTCACTCACCCAAATAAATAAATTTATGACTGAAATAAATCAGAATGGCAAGATGTAAAATGGCTTCTCCAAACTACTGCTAATTAAGCACAGCTGTCTTTATACAGTAGGGGTTAATATATATATTTTTTTGCATATTTAATAAAAAACTGAAGATGTCTAAAAGCATACAATCACTAAATGTTTTCTGCTCAAACTGACCCAGGGTGCAGAAAGCTGTTAGTCAACAATCTCTAACAGAGGCACGATTATTACGGCAAACACATTTCATTCGTATGCCTAGATCATTTCAGTGGGAAAGAACAATATCAAGTCTAACAAGGGCATTTTAAGTCTCACGCCAGTGTTCTGCTAATGCACAGAAAAATGAGGTGCAAAATTGCCCTGTTAATTAAGAATGTGGATACAGGCTCTTAACAATACATTTGCTATGAGTAATTTTGTAATTTTGTATTGGCTGGCTTGTATAAAACTTCCTACCAATGCATTAGCAAATAATTTCTACCTCGGTTCCTGTGCCGATTAACAGGCTAACAGAGCAGTGGGGAGTGAGTTGACCCTTTTAAGTCCCAGCACATTTTCTGCTCTTATTGAAGAGGTGGAAAATGCATATTGTATGCTCATATGGTATGTAGGACACCATGAGAAGAAAACTTTAGAAACTGTAAAACTCTTAAATATTTAGTCTATTATCACTGCCCTATGATAGATATTTGTCATTTGGTTTTCTATTAAAAGTTTAAGGGGTAAAGTTATTATTATTATTTTTGTTCAGTTGTTAGTGACACAATTTCTACAGGTAATTGATTAAGATCTAGGACATCTAGCATTTTTCTTCATATTGTAATGGTATTAGAGTAAGCTCTAACTGCAATTTTAGTCATAATGGATACAATAACATTATTTCTGATGCTATTTTGGGAATTGGTTTAGAAAGTCACATATATGGAAATTTTTTCCAAAAAACAAGTAAATACTCTGTTCAGCCATAGCCTTAAAACCACTGATAGGTGAAGTGAACATTGATTATCTCATTACAATGGTGCCTGTCAAGGGGTGAGATATATTAGGCAGCAAGTAAACAGTCAGTTCCCGAAGTTCATGTGTTGGAAGAAAAAAAAAACGTGTAAGAGTAAAAATCTTATTGACTTTGACAAGGGGCAAATTGTGATGGCTAGATAAATGGGTCTGAGCATCTCCAAGATGGCAGGTGTTGTGGAGAGTTCCTGGTATACAGTGGTTAGTACCTACCAAAAGTGGTCCAAGGAAGGGCAACCAGTGATCTGATGACTGGGTTATGAGTGTCAAAGGCTAATTGATGCACATGGGGCACGAAACCTAGCCTGTATGGTCCGATCATACAGAAGAGTTACTGTAGCACAAATTACTGAAAAAGCTAATGCGTGCTATGATAGAAAGGTGTCAGAACAAACAGCACTTACAATGGACACGTGAGCATCTTAACTGGACCATGAAGAAGGTGACCTGGTCTAATGAATCAGTTTCTTTTACATCATGTGGACAACTGGGTGTGTGTGCATCGGTTACATGGGGAAGATATGGCACCAGGATGCACTATCGGAAGAAGGGAAGCTGGTGGAGGCAGTGTGATGCTATTGGTAATGTTCTGCTGGGAAACCTTGGGTCTTTGCCTTCATGTGAATGTTACTTTGACACGTACCAACTAACTAAACATTGTTATAGATAAAGCAAACCCCTTCATGACAATGGTATTCCCTAATGGCAGTGGCCTCTTTCAGCAGGATAATGCGCCCTGCCACACTGCAACAAATGATCAGGAATGATTTAAGGAACATCACAAAGAGGTCAAGGTGTTGACCGGGCATCCAAATTCCCCGGATCTGAATCTGATCAAGCATCTGTAGGATGTGCTGCCAAAACAAGACCGATCCTTACTCAACGTCTTAGTGCCAGATACCATAAGACGCCTTTAGAAGTCTTGTCGAGCCCAGACCTCGATGGATCATGCACTGTTGTATTACACTACAAATATTTATACATATGGATTTAATAGAGAAATTTAGGAATGGATTAGCCATGCAGAATTTTGAAAATAACCAATTTTAAATTTGAAGCCAGGACTAATACACCTCTATTTCTATTCACTTCTGTGACAGTAAAATGGAACTGACTATCCCTCTGCCAAAAAGAGCATTAAAAAAAAGTTGTCCCTTTCATGGCTGTCTCGCCTTTTACCCTAAGGAGACGAGGGTCAGTGCTGCAGTTGAAAACTTTAAAATCAGAAAAATTATATAGGTTGTTCTATTGTTTGTGATGTAGGCAAAAGAGGCCACTGCCACCTACGGTATTTAAATGGCATGCAAGTAATTTTAATATTGATTCCCTTGGTTTGCAAATACAATTACTGGTGGATAGGCACACCAGTGAGGGATTTTTTTAGATGAGTGATCTTTGGCAAGCACCTCACTTTTGTCAAACTAGCTGTTGGAGAGCAAGGAGCCCCATACTGATCTTCTGCTGACTTAGTCAGCCCCTGCTTCTTCAGAAGCTCTTGTTATTGATTTCCGTACACAGCCTGACTCTCAACTTATCATTAGATCTAGACTTTAGAATCAGGTCATCATCAGGATTCTGTTATAGCAATGAATTCAAAACCAGTCAGAAATCTTTGCAGTCTACAGTGCAGTGAATATAAAGTCGCAATATTGTACTGTGTCATAGTGTAATGGTAGTCTGATATGTGTGTCTGTGTCTGTAGTGTTGAATGAAAAACATTTATTTGTCAGAGTGAGAATATCTATGTATATAATTATGGGAGTAAAAGGGTAACATGAAGAAAGAGGCGGAGATGTAGTGAACTCATGAATAATCGGAAATGAAAAGCAATCCTGGAATATTCTATATTGAAAGCCCCGGCCTTTGTTTTACTACATTAATTAATATGAAAATGATTTATTTAAGTTAACATTGTAAGAATTTTAAATTAAATGCTTGCACTTAATAAGAGGTTTAACTGCTCGCACTTGATAGAAAATGAGGTGTATTAAGGATCTTTTTACAGAATTAGAACAACACCTTTGACACTTGTCAGCTTTCATGTTGCTAATTAAGTTATTCTTGCGATTTTATTGTCTCCATCATAACTTTTGCGAAGAAACCTGAAATTGTCGCAGACAAACACAGCAAGACAGGTCCAGCCCGGTATTAATTATGAAACTTTCCAAATGCCCAAAGGTGAAGAATGACCATTAACACCTGTTTAGCAATGCAAGCTCTATTAAAGTTGTTTTCTTTTATGCGTGTAACTATGAATAAAACATTATAGTGCGTTTTTGCTTTGTGGTTCAAAGGCTAAAAAAAATTGTTGTATTAACATTTCAGTTTAATTATTTGCACAGATATTTTTTTGCATTAAGTTGGCTTTATTTTTTTATATCATTTTTGAATGTTAGTGGAATTTCACAATGTACCTGCGCCTACGGAAATTAGCTAATTTTTATCAGTAGAATTAATGATTTTATAAAATTTTAAAATACAAAATGTGCTAATTAGTGATATTCTAACATCATTAAGCTACAATTATTTCAAATGGAAATAAACTTTTTAAAAGGTTTGCCAGATTCTAGTAAAATTAAACGACAATCACTGGTGTATCGTCGAGCAGTATGCCACTATCTGATAATCAGTGGTGTAACTACCGCTGTAGCAGCCATAGCGACTGCCATGGGGCCCACGGCATGAGGGTCCCGTGCCACCAGCCGGCACGGGCCCCGCCCATGCCCGGAGGCTCCACTAGCAGCCTCTATGGCTGCTACAGCGGTAGCGATGCCACATTCAATAGTGTCTGCGTCCTCCATGCACAGATGCTATTGAACACTATTAACCCTTTCACGACCAGCCCACGTAGATTAACGGGCTGCCGTGCTGGTCTTTTCTCCTGCAGCCCGTTAATTCACGTGGTGCCAGAACAGAGTGCACAGCGCTCTCCCTGTGCTCTGAATCTCTCAGCACACGCTGCTACTAGCAGCCTAAGTGCTGAGAGAAGACATCAGGACCGGATTGGTGTCGGTCCTGATGACGTGATCACCATGATAAAGCTATCATGGTGTTCACAGCAAAGTTTGTTGCAGCAACAAACTTTCTGTGCTGTTTGTTACAATGTTTCTTCTCCCTCCCTGTCAGATCGTTCTGATACAGTGGGGGAGAAGAAGAAGTTGTGCCCAGCTGCTGTGTGTCTCGTATAAAGACACAATGTATGTGAAAAACACACAAAAACACCTCCACATAGATAGTTTAGTGTAGGCAGCTAGTTATAGTTTAGGTAGATAGTACTCAGACTAGGACAATTAATTAGTAATCAATTAGGGCTTATAATGTGTGTGTGTGTGTGTGTGTATATATATTTATATATATATATATATATATATATATATACTTATATACTGTGTGTATATATATATATATATATATATATATACTTATATACTGTGTGTGTGTATATATATATATATATATATATATATATATATATACACACACATACACACGTTTATATATATATATATATATATATATTTATATATATACATATATACACACACACGTAATATATATTATATATAGACATATATTTGAAATTTGTTAATACTAAAAATTAATAATTAGGGATGTTATATATCTATAACATCACATAGATATATACGTACATGTAATATATACGTATACACACATATACTTATATAAATCTCTTCATATATTTTACACATCTGTAAATTCTAAATACATTGATTCATTGTTAGGCTGTGTTCACACAGAGTTTTTTGCAGGAGGAAAATTCCTCCTGCAAAAACTGCTCCAGACGTTTTTTTGCACAGTGGTTTGACAAAAACTCGCCAAAACACTCGTCGAGGTGTATTTTTTACCCTTCTGACTGATTGAAATGGGGTTTTGGAGGCGGAAACCGCCTCAAGATAGGTCATGTCGCTTCTTTTTACCGCGATGCGTTTTCTTTGCTCACGGTAAAAAAGCTCGTCCAACTCCCATTGAAATCAATGGGAGACATTTTTGGGCGGTTTTTGACGAGTTTTGCGGAGCGGTTTCCGCGCTGAAAAACTCGTAAAAAAACTCAGTGTGAACAGGGCCTTAGGGTTGTTCATAAATTTATTCATCAATGGATTAGTGGACTTTTTCTTTGTTACTTTTATTAAAACTGTTACAAAAAATAAGTAAAAAAAAAAATACGTAAAAAATGGCACGCAAGTTATATACCACTGAAGAGGCATTTGCTCTCTTGGATTCTGATAGTGAATGGGGTCACTTTTGGGGGGTTTCTGCTGTTTTGGTCCCTCCAGGGCGTTGCAAATGGGACATGGCACCGAAAACCATTATAGAAAAATTTGAGCTCCAAAACCCAAATGGCGCTCCTTCCCTTCTGAGGGCTGTAATGTGTTCAAATATAAGTTTATGACCACATATGGGGTATTGCCGTAATCAGGATAAATTTCTTTACAAATGTTGGGGCGCTTTTTCTCCTTTATTCCTTGCAAAAATTAAAAATGTCTGTTTCTTCAGAAGAAATGTAGATTTTCATTTTCACAGACTAACGCCAATAAATTCAGCAAAAAACCTGTGGGGTTAAAATGCTCACTATACAACTAGATAAATTCCTTGAGGGGTGTAGTTTCCAAAATGGGGTCACTTTTTTGGGGTTTCCACTGTTTAGGTACCACAAGACCTCTTCAAACCGGACAAATATATTGTAATAAAGAGGCTTCAAAATCCACTAGGTGCTCCTTTGGTTCGGAGGCCAGTGCTTCAGTCCATTATTGCACTAGGGCCACATGTCGGATATTTCTAAAAACTGCAGAATCTGGCCAATAAATATTGAGTTGCGTTTCTCTGGTAAAACCTTCTGTGTTACAGAAATTATTTTATTACAAATTAATTTCTGCAAAAAAAATTACATTTGTAAATTACACCTCTACATTGCTTTAATTCCTGTGAAATGCCTAAAGGGTTAAGAAACTTTCTGAATGCTGTTTTGAATACTTTGAGGGGTGTCGTTTTTAAAATGGGGTGAATTATGGGGAGTTTCTAATATATAAGGCCCTCAAAGCCACTTCAGAACTGAACTGGTCCATGAAAAAATAGGTTTTGGAAATTTCTTGAAAATGTGAGAAATTGCTGCTAAAGATCTAAGCTTTGTAACGTCCTAGAAAAATAAAAGGATGTTAAAAAAACTATGCCAACATAAAGTAGACATATGGGGATTGTTAACTAGTAACTATTTTGTGTGGTATTAATATCTGTTTTGCAAACAGATACATTTAAAATTGGAAAAATTAAATTTTTTGCAAATTTTCTCTAAATATTGGTGTTTTTCACAAATAAATACTGAATTTATGGACCAAATTTTTTCACAGACGTAAAGTACAATATGTCACGAGAAAACAGTCTCAGAATTGCTTGTATAGGTAAAAGCATTCCGGAGTTATTACCACATAAAGAGACACATGTCAGATTTGAAAAAATCGCCTGCGTCCAAAAGGCCAAAACAGGCTGTGTCCTGAAGGGGTTAAAGAGCAGGAAGGTATCTCCCTGCTCTGCAATAGGCTACTATGTGGCGTAGCTCTAGGGGCTGCAACGGTCGCAATTGCGACCTGGCTCCTAAGCTTGGGGGGCCCACCAGGCCCCCATAACCATACAGCGCTAACCGTGCTGGTCCCGCTTCCTGAATGCTGGAGCAACGGCTCCTTGCTCCATCATTCACTCTGCCATGAGCGGCTCGGCGCAGGCAGGTGCAACGTTGTAACGTTATCGCGCCTGTCTGCTCAGAGTCACTCACAGCATAGACCAGAGGAGAAGGATCCTGCACCCGTCGTGGGACTGGGGATAGGTAAGTAATTATGTTATTATTTTTCTATTAGGCACTATCGCCATTATACTTGGTAGGGAATGTGGACTGATATGGTGGCAGCTATAGGAGCATTATACTATATGAGTGGCATTATACTGTATGGGACATTATATTGTGGGGGCATTATACTGTGGGGGAATTATACTGCATGGGGAGCATTATATTGTGGGGGCATTATACTGTATGGGGGGTATTATATTGTGGGGGCATTATACTGTGGTGGCATTATACTGTGGGGACAGCTATGGGGGCATTATACTGTGGGGACAGCTATATGGGGGCATTATTCTGTATAGTGAATTATACTATGTGGGGCATCTATGGGGAGCATTATACTGTGGGGGAGCTATGGGGTATTATACTGGGTAGAGAAGAGGAGCTGACATGGTGGCTGCTATAGGAGCATTTTACTATATGGGGGCATTATACTGTATGGGGGCATTATACTCTGGGGGCATTATACTGTATGGGGGCATTATAATGCGTGAGGCATTATACTGTGGGGGCTGCTATGGGTGGCATTATACTGTGTGTGGGGCAGCTATGGGGGCATTATACTGTGTGGTGAATTATACTATGTGGGGCAGCTATGGGGAGCATTATACTGTGGGGGCAGCTATGGGGAGCATTATACTGTGGGGGGAGCTATGGGGGTTTTATGCTGCATGGGACAGCTATGGGGCATTATGCTGTATGAGGGAATTTGTTTCGGCATTGTACTGCATGGGGAAAATCTGTGTGGTCATTATACTGTAGGGGGCATCTGTGTGGGCATTATACTCTATGGGGGCATTATACTGTATGGTGGCAGCTATGGGGGCATTATACTATGTGGGAGGCACTATGGGAGAAAGATACTGTGTGGGCTGAACCAGGTGTGTATTGGTGGGATTAGAGGTGTGGCTTAAAATAAAAAAATGTGTCTCTGTGCTCCGCATCGATTGTCCCTCTTTGTGATATTTGAAAGTATAGCACTGTCTACAAGAAGGGCTGTATAGCACTGTATAGGGAGGCTGTATAGCCCTGTCTACAGGGGGTGCTGTATAGTACTGTCTACAGGGGGGTCTGTATAGTACTGTCTACAGGGGGGGCTGTATAGCACTATCAGCATGTGATCTGTATAGCAGTCTACAGGGGGGGGGCTGTATAGCCCTGTATACAGGGGGCGCTGTATAGCACTGTCTACAGGGGGGCTGTATGGCACTGTCTACAGAAGGGGGCTGTATGGCACTATTTACAGGAGGGCACTATCTACAAGGGCGGGCTGTTTGAGGCAACCAGAGGAGGGGGGCCCAGTCAAAAGTTTGCTATGCGGTCCAGTGTTTCCTAGTTACGCCCCTGCTAATTATAGTAAAGTTGTATACAAAATCTTAAATGATTGAAAAATAGGACACAGCTGAAAAATAATGCCATGTTGGACCTTATATAGTTCATTTCCATATTTCTGTACAAAAAAAGTAGCAGAAAGTCTTGTAAATCTGTTGCACAGAGTCTAACTTGAATGCTATGTCCCCTTTTTTTTCTCAGAAAATGACACAAATATTGTAGGTGCTCCAAAAAGTAGCAAGAACTTAATAAATATGGCATGCTTTATTGAATAATATTGTTCTTTACAATGCTTGTTTTGCAAACAAAATGTGGATTGCTTGTTTTTTAATTACACATCTTCGTGTTTTTCTGTAATTTTTGCCCATATATTTTACATACACAGATCTCCATTCTTTGCATCACAATAGGCACAACATAGCTTAGCAATCACATCTAAAATCACTGAAAAAGGCCATACTTACTCATACAAGGGCAGGTAGAAACACCTATTCCCAACAGGATGCAGACAAACCACAATGCTACATAGAGGGAGATTGCTCAGGTGCAAAAAACTAATGAAGATCCACTCTCAGGCCTACTATTCATGAAGGGGGTGGCTGCATAGTATAATCACTGCACACAGATATAGCTTCTATAAGGGCATGTTCAGACGAGAATTTCTGTGGAGTTCTGCTGCAGTCAGTCCGCAATGGAAATCCGCAGCAGCCATTTTTTCCATTGCTTTCTATACATTTTTAGAGTAACTTAGTTCAGACACTTTGGAAAATAACAGTGCAGAATTTAGGCTGCAGTTCAGAATTTACACTCCGCAGCATGCACAGTCTGTTGCAGAGAAGCAGCGGAATTTCACTGCAGATTTCAGCCTTTGCAATGCAAAAACTGAGACCTGCGACAAGTCCGCATGACATCTGAATTACCTGTCAAATATGCAAATGTTGCTGCAGATTCGTTGCGTAATTGCCTTTAATTTGCAGCGGAAAATTTCTGCCACGTCTGAACATGCCCTAAGTGTGCCAGTCACATGGTTACATGTAGTGCACCATGCTGGCATAAAACCTATTAGTTACGCCCATTTCCAATCACATCTAGCGTAATGAGTGAACGGCCCTGCAACATAACAGAACAGGAGCTGTATAAATATGCAGCAAAAGCATAACAAATCTCTTAAGCTCCAAATTAAAGTCTGTAACAGGGCCCCTTACTATCACTTGCTAGGTATAGCACTGGTGTCCTCTTAAAGGGTAATTGTAGTTTAAAAAAAACTTTTAAAATGACAAACTTTTCAAATAGAAGTTTGATCAATGGGAGTCCAGGTGCTGAGACCCCAAAGATCACTGAATCAAAGGTGCAGAAGCACTTAGCTGAGCACCCTGCACCATCGACTGTAATTGGCACTCCTTGTTATCCCCTTGACGCAACTGTACGTCATGGTTTGCACTGCATTAAGGCACCATGAAGTACAGTTACGTCATGGTGCTTTTCTGTCACCATGTCAAAACACATGGTGACAGAACAGTGACATCGGCTGTCACAGACAGCCGATAGTCACTGTGATTCGTCGAGGGAACAATCGCGGTGCGGCCCGCCAGCGATCGCTGTGATTGGTCAGTCACTACTGACTGGCCATAGTATTGCAGCATGGTTACCCGGCTAAAAGAGCCGGGCCGCCACGCTAGCCAATCGGCTGTTGGCAACAGGAGGCCTAACAATGGTCCCCTGTCTGCCAAGTAAGAAACTTTCTAAATGCTGTTTTGAATTTTTTGAGAGGTTCAGTTAAAATGGGGAATTTATGGGGGGTTTATAGTATATAAGGCCCTCAAAACCAGGTCAGAACGGAACCGGTCCCTAAAATAAGTTTTTTGAAATTTTCTTGAAAATGTAAGAAATTGCTGCTAAAGTTCTAAGCCTTGTAAAGTCCTAGAAAAATAAAAGGACGTTCAAAAAACAATGCAAACATAAAGTAGACATATGGGAAATGTAAACTAGTCATTATTTTGTGTGGTATTACTACCTGTCTTACAAGCAGATACATTAAATTTAAATAGAATGCTAATTTTTGCAATTTTTCACAAAATTTTGGTGTTTTTCATAAATAAACACTGAATGTGTCAATCAAATTTTACCACTAACTTAAAGTCCAATGTGTCGTGAGAAAACAATCTTGAATCGATTGAAAAAAAATAAAAGCATTTCAAAGTTATTACCACTTCAAGTGATACATGTCAGATTTGCAAAAAATGGTCTGGTCTTTAAGGCCAAAACAGGCTTAGTCACTAAGGGGTTAGAACATCTATGTGAGCCGTAGACAGCCTAACAGAGCGCGTCAATTATAGGCAAAGGTGCAGGGCACTCATCTAAGTGCTTCTGCACCTTCGTTTCAGTGACGGAGTCTGAGCAACAAGACCTCCACTGATCTATGACATATCCCAAAAAAAATTTAAGCTACAGTTACTCTTTAAGAGGTAGAGGGACCTTTGGAATCTCTCTGGCACCGGGACTCTGTAACCTATGGGCCACCCTTATTTAGGCAGGTAGGCAACATTATGTATTATGCTAATTGTCAAACTATGTAATCAATCCAGATGGAGCTCATTATAAAATTGTATATTAAGTTATATACTATATATAGATCCTACATGGCACATCATTTTAATACAGAACAGTATGCAGCAACATTGGAATTTAAGTGGCGGGTGGAAGTTTAGCTTTTGCTTCATGCTACACCTATATATACAGGTTACACTTCTCAACTTTCTTCAATATGATGGACTTACACTGTGAGCGTTACAGAGCACCTCTACTCAGGAGACATTTGTTCATATTCCTATCTTTTTCATAGCTATATATCTTTCTATTACTTTTTTCAAAATTATTAATATATCCCGTAAATATATTTAAGAAGAATTTGGCATTTGAGTCATTTATAATAAAATTGCCGTACATCCCTTCTAAAAACCTGATACTGAGTTGACCTGGTGTTAAATGCAAAGCAGCATCTGCTGGACCAGCCCCTTGTATCTGTAGTAAAATGCTGAATATAGTAGAACATCTGCTGGTTGTTTTTTTTCTTCAGGCTTTCTCTTCCACATCAGACTCTAACAAGTGCTTCAGCTCTGAGATATCTTCATTCTTTTTATGGAATAGGAAATAGTTGGAGTGCATTTTACCGGCTTTGTACTGTTGGCGTATTAACCCAGTGGTAAATCAGTCATTCTGTTTTTGTCCATTTATGCCTGACCGCTGATAAATCAGTAGTTGAGTACGATAAGATTTTAAAAGTGCTTAGGACGCTAGACACATTTAACACAATTTGTCTAGGTTTCAGGGAGCTAAAAGCAAAACGCATAGACTTTTTTAGATGCTTAAGAATGATTTTCTTTCTGTTTTTGTTTCCAGCTCTTACTTACATCAGCCTTGCCGCTGTTATCAACATTGCAGCTGTTCAAGGCTTTCTGTTTTGTCAAGACTGCTTCTTTTTCTTTGTTTTGTATTTTATTTCTTCTTTTCGGCTACCGTGCTCACGTATTGAGGTGGTTTGTAGCGCTTAAGGAATTGAGCAATAGGAAAATATCTGCATGCAGAAAATAAACGAATTCTGATGTGGCCTCATTATCTGCTTCAAATTACATTTCTGTTTTAAATTCTGGGGGAAAACATTCAAAATAAAACATTCTCTAATAAAATGTTGTTTTTTTTCTTGCAATTTAATATTATGAAGTGAGTTTTAGTCTTGCTAAACTCTTATTTTTTATTTGTGGGGGTTTAAACGCACAGACATGCACACACGCACACACACACACACACACACGCGCGCGCACACACACGCACACGACACAGACTGCACACACCGTTACTCAGATATGCACAGTTAGAGAAACACACACAGAGACACACACACTCAGACTCACAGGCACCGTGCACAAACAAGGACACAAACATTGACACATACACATACTCAGATGCACAAACAAAACATAAACACTCATGTTCACAAACAAGCACACCTATAGACACACAGATACCCACACAAAGACTCCAAAGGACAAATACACATACAAACTCATATACACAGACACATACACCTATAGACACACAGATGCAAAGGCACCTGCAGGCAAACACATACACACCGATACCCATACAAAGACTCCAAAGCACAAATACAACTACGCATATAGGCATCTACAGACACTCATATACACAGGCTCAGGCTATGTTTACATATGTGCTTAGAATTCCATTTACCTCTTCCATCATAGGAGCAGAAAAACAGAAAGCAATGCTGTGCCGGATCCGTTTCATGACGAAAAACAATGGTGCCCGATAGACCCCATTGGCTTTAATTGATCGTGTCATGTTTCGTCATGGTATCAGTCATTTTGCGAGAAGAAATTGGCATGGTGCGCTATTTTTCTGGCATTTTTTACAGATTCTGAAATGGAGGCTACTAACAGAGCCTTCAACTCAGATGTGAATGTAGCCTATAGCCATACAGACACACAAATAGTCACACAAAAACTCAGATGCCCAAATACAAACACACATACACGTACACTCAGATACACAGATACACAGACATGGACACCTACATACATATACTGTGTACTCACATACAAAGGCACCTACTGACCAACACACTCAGATGCAGAGGCAGTCAAAGACGGACACATATACACAGTCAGTCAGATGCACAGACACACTCAGACATACACAGACACAAAGGCTAACATAGAGCACATAGAAATACACACACACTGTCACACACATAGGCTGACAAATATACACACACATGAACATAAGAAAAAACATTAACAAATTTGCGGTTTAGATTCCTAAGCTCAAGTGTCTGCACAAATGTGGCATGATTGCAAAATGCTCCATATAAATAAGTCATTGTTGGAGGCAGTTTTAAAGTTTGTCTTGGCTACATATGCAGCATTCATTAAATTGTTTGTTAAATAATGTATTTAGATTAAGTAGTGTTTCCCAGCTTCTCCGTCACCCATTATGTGTTCTAGTAAATGAAAGCGAGAGAACCTTTGTCAGAGTTATAATACTCAAACTGACATCTAATTCCCCCAGACAATAATTCTTTCTCCTAATTCCTTCCAGTCTTTACATGTATTGATTCTTTTGTAGACCTGTTTCATTCAATGTGTAATAACTATTACCAGCTAAAATGTGAACTTTACCACATCTGACCTGTGGCACATTAAGTAATAACATAGTAAAAGGCTTCCTGCGGCGTGACTGCATACCAAGCTGCTGTTGCTGTCAAGAATACAAATTTGTTTAAAGTACTGCTATTTGCTTGTAGTTTTAAGGGTGTCTTCTTTTTGGTTTTACTATGTGATTTGATTGTGTAATAATGTACTTTGAAAAATCTGTGTAGAAATAACTAGTTTTGGGCACAGTCGGTACATGGGTGAACTACTTGGAGCATGAAAATTGCCCGGCAGCTGGACGTAGAATATATCTTCTGCAAAAATAGCACATTATACATATAAGACACCTTAATAAAATGTATCCTCTTCCATTGTCACTAGGACAGCAAGTGCTTTGCTCTCCTAAAGATAGTACTGGCCAGGGCCAGATTATAGCATGGACAAAAGTCCGGGGACCTCCATGGTTTAGGGGTCTCCACAAACCCATCCCCACTTTAATTTCTCTGCTCTAAACTTTCCTTCTGACAGATCATTTAAAATGTATATCATGGTTACAGTGTGTTATTATTTGGGCAATGTCATTTGAGAAGTATATGGCACTATTATGGAGGTATTTTATGATCAAATTATGAGGGCACTGTATTATTTGCAATGCTTGTATTTATTTAACCGCTTAATACCGAAGGTATTTTAAACCTTAATGACCGAACAATTTTTTACGTTTTTCCATCGTCGCATTCAAAGATTTATAACTTTTTTATTTTTGCGTCGACATAGCTGTATAAGGACTTTTTTTTTGCGGGACAAGTTGTATTTTATAATAGTACCATTTTGGGGTACATATAATTTATTGATTAACTTTTTAATAACTTTTTTAGTGGGGTACTGGAAAAAAACCTGAAATTTCACCATTTGTTTTGCGTCTTAATTTTCCACCGTTTACTGTGTGGTATAAATAACATAATAACTTTATTCAGCAGGTCATTCTGATTGCGACGATACCAAATTTCTATGGATTTTTTTATTTTTTCCTACTTTTACACAGTAAAAACACATTTTTTTCAAAATGATTTGCTCTTGTGTCGCCATATTTTAAGAGCCATAACTTTTTTATTTTTTGACCGATGCAGCTATATGAGGGCTTTTTTTTTGCAGTACAACTTGTAGTTTGTATTGGTACCATTTTCTTTTGAAGGCAGGATGAACAGAAAACAGCAATTCTGGCGTTGTTTTTTATTATATTTTTTACGGTGTTCACCGTGTGGGTTAAATAATGTAATCATTTTATAGTTGGGTTCGTTACGGACGTGGCGATACCAAATATGAGTAACTTTTTACTTTTTTTCATAAAGTATTTTGTAAGGGGATAAAGTGTTTTTTTTTTTTTTTGTTTTTTTTTTACTTGGGACATTTATTTATTTATTTCATACTTTATTTAACTTTTTTTTACTTTATTTTTAGTCCCACTAGGGGACTTTACTGTGCAGACTTTTGATTCGTATTATAATACACTGCAATACTTCTGTATTGCAGTGTATTATTGCCGGTCAGTGAAAAACTGACAGGCACCTGCTAGGTCATGCCTCTGGCATAGTCGAACAGGCAATCACTAAAGGCAGACCTGGGGGCCTTTTTTAGGCCTCCAGGCTGCCATAGAACCCATCGGCACCCCGTGATGCATGCAGGGATGCCAGTGGGATGAGGGAGGGAGCCCACTCCCTCTAAAATCACTCAGATGTGGTGCTCGCTATTGAGTACCGCATCTGAGGGGTTAAATATGATTGGAGACAACTGCTATCGGAGACAATCTCCAATAGTTGCCCTGAAGCCCTTGCCCGTTGCCCTTTAGCAGCACCCCGCACGATGCGGGGAAAGGTCTTCTGAAGTGTCGACTTGGAAACGCGTCGCTTCAGAAGAACTACCCTGAACGGCCGACGTAAAAACACTGTACGCCGGTCGTTGAGGGGCTAAAAAAATGTTTTCTTTTCCTCCAGAAATAAGGCAATTTGAAATATCAACATTGATAAAAATGTAGCATGAGCCTAAAGGCAAAAACATATCTGCACCGCATCAGAGGTGTATAAAATGTAACACTTTGCAGAAAAAAGACACATAAGCATTAAATTATCAACACAATTGAAATAAAGAATATCAAAGGTAAGGGGGGGGGGAGACAAGTAGAAAGTGGACGAGTAGAAAACAACCTTTTGGCCGGCAGATCTAAAGACTTGGTTCTACAGTTTCAATATGTGGAGTTGGGGCTACATTTTGCAATCCTTTTAGCACTTTAAACGGTAGTATCGTCTAGGCGGTGTAGGGCACAATTTATTTGAGAAAACATGAATTATCATTTTCCTTCTTTCCAAAAATTTGAGGGAGCCATATCAATCTTGATCTGTCCTTAATCATTATACGGCTGCATATATTTAGGTGTGCGATGTCTATGCTAAATAGCAAACTTGACTGTTCGTAAAAACTTTGTTGGGAAAATGACTAGGTTTTTCGAGCAGCCTCTTTACATTTTTAACAGGTGGTCATACCTGCTTATACACCCCTCATAATAATAAATCTATCTATGGTGGCATCACTATCTTTTTTAATATGATTGTAAGATTAACACCGTCCTGTTTTACAAGCATAGTTGAACAGTAACATGACCTTAGTCAATGACCTGTAACATCATATAGATAATTAGTATACATAATTGCCTGAGCATTGCACGACTACAAATGTATGTTATTCTGCATAGAACAGCTGAGTTATTATGGTACCGAGTTTGGAGAGTCCTTCGTATTAAGACTGTGCATGGATCTTAAATAGAAACCAACCATCACTGGCCAATAGCATTACAAATATATATGGAATGACCAATGTAAACACCCCCTGGGTGCTCTTATAATATATAACTGGTCATGAAATAACATCAAATATATGGGCTAAAGACCATGCATTTATATACAGTATATATGTTAGTTATAAACAAGCATAATAACATAGAACAGTTATAATTGGGAATGCTATATTTGATGCAAAGGTAACGGTGTTAGAGAGAACATTACGCTGTGCTAGTCTTTGGTAATATCATTGTAATTCTATGAAGCATGCTTGGTAAGGACTCATGGGGGCCCCTCTCTAGCAAGGTGCTAGGGAAATACTTTTATCTTTTCCTCTAGGCTATCACTTCTATACTATATCTCCTGTGCACAAAATAAGACAATAGATCTGCAGCCTTTTCATTTCAGCAGATCTGTAGTAATATAACTCCACCTAAAATAAACTGTCCTATACATATATCTACTAAATCAGATAACTGTGATAGGACGTCATTTAAACAGAAATGTGGAAATGACATTTAAGTTGTTCGTCCTTCAATACAGTTAATGAAAGTAAAGAGAAAAGAGGGGGTTGTGATCAAATATACATGAAACAGTTTTATGGCTAGAAGTATTGGGAGTTCACAGCGGAGTGACAGGATGGAGCTGGGAGCTGGGTAAGTGGTGCAGGACCATCTGTACATGTTAGCGATGCAGTAATTCTGAGCACTGTGGTGACAGATGAGCTGCCAGTGGAAGCTGCAGGTCAAGGATGGATGAACTGAGGATATTTAGACATTTTCCTATGTGGTTTGAAACATTGGTCTTCATCCTCGTGGACATGTAAATGATGTTACAGATGTACTTGATATATGCCTGAGGGGGACACTTGTCAATTTCTCTACAAATTAGCATCTGCTAATTTATTCTTATTGGTACGCTGCTGATTGTGAGTGCCAGGCTGTGCCATTTGCTTCTTCACATTTTTTAGGTTGGGATTTTTTAGCAGAAGTGTAAATGTATCTGTCAAATGTTTTTGTTTAATAAAACTTGTTCTGTTCTTCAATAGATCTCTGTAGATATTTATTTTTATTTACTCTAACTTGCGACATTAGGAGATGCAGATAATTCAGTATTATTGTAAATCGTTTTCAAAGCGTTTTTCTGCTTTTATGATGCAACTTTTTAATATAGCTTTTTTTTCTTACAATTCCTTACTATTTTCAATACAGCTGCTTTCTGTCAGTGAATGCGCACATTCGTTGTTTACCTCTACAGAATTAAAAAACTGTCAAGAATTTGTCCAACGGACACGTAGGTACAGTTTGTTACATGAGAGAACTCTGATACATGTAAGGGCTTTTCCACACGTAGCGGAATTGCTCCGTATTTTCCGTCCGGAATTGCAGACGGAAAATACGCAGCAGAATACAGAAGCAGCAAAGTGGCTGAGATTTTACAAAGCTCATCCACACGCTGCGTAAAAATTCAGAGCAGAAATTGACCTGCAGTGCGTATTTTTTGGACCGCAGCGTGTAAATTCCTGCTGCGGAAAGTGGACTGAATTGCTGCATTTTCAGAGGAG
Organism: Rhinoderma darwinii; assembly: GCF_050947455.1. Taxonomy (NCBI): domain Eukaryota; kingdom Metazoa; phylum Chordata; class Amphibia; order Anura; family Rhinodermatidae; genus Rhinoderma; species Rhinoderma darwinii. Next base: position 94,372,472 of record NC_134687.1, on the reverse strand, counting down.
ATGTCACCATCGCCCAGCATTAAAAAAAAAAAAAAGCAACAAAAGCCGCACCATTTTTATTTTATTTATTTATTTATTTATGTTACTTTTATAGCGCCAACAAAAACACAGGAAATGGTGCATTTTTGCCGCAGTGGAAAGTCTGCTACTTTCAATGGAATTGCTGCAGAAATTACGTGTGGACATAGCGATGAATGTGATGAATGATAATAATTAGTCACAAAATTGTGTGAATGAGATGTGAGCAGAAAAGGTTTTCAGCTCAAGAATGTAAGCAAGAATATTTCCATTCTCTGACTGCAAGAAGAGTCTTGATATCAGAGCAGAGTTCCCACATAGTTGAATAGTTCTAACTATAAGGGCATGGCCACACGTGGCGGATTTCCTCCGCAACTGTCCGCATCAATGCCGCACCTAATCCGGGTTGCGGATTACGGCTGCGGATCTGCCCAAAATGTGCAGAAAATTGATGCGGACTAGCTGCTGCGGACTGCGGGAAAAGTGCTTCCCTTCTCCCTATCAGTGCAGGATAGAGAGAAGGGACAGCACTTTCCCTAGTGAAAGTAAACAAATTTCATACTTACCGGCCGTTGTCTTGGTGACGCGTCCCTCTTTCGGCATCCAGCCCGACCTCCCTGGATGACGCGCCAGTCCATGTGACCGCTGCAGCCTGTGCTTGGCCTGTGATTGGCTGCAGCCGTCACTTAGACTGAAACGTCATCCTGGGAGGCCGGACTGGAGACAGAAGCAGGGAGTTCTCGGTAAGTATGAACTTATATTTTTTTACAGGTTGCTGTATATTGGGATCGGTAGTCACTGTCCAGGGGGCTGAAACAGTTACTGCCGATCGCTTAACTCTTTCAGCACCCTGGACAGTGACTATTTACAGACGTCTCCTAGCAACGCTCCCGTCATTACGGGAGCCCCATTGACTTCCTCAGTCTGGCTGTAGACCTAGAAATACATAGGTCCAGCCAGAATGAAGAAATGTCAAGTTAAAAAAGCAAGACGCATCCGCAGCACACATAACATGTGCATGACAGCTGCGGACTTCATTGCGGAAATTAGAATCTCCATTGAAGTCAATGGAGAAATTCCGCCATGAGTCCGCCACTGCTCCGCAACAGACAGAGCATGCTGCGGACACCAAATTCCGCTCCGCAGCCTATGCTCCGCAGCGGAATTTTACGCATCGTCTAAAGGAACACTGCTAAATTAAAGTGGAAGTCAATGGAGAAACGGCTCCGCTGCGGATTAACGCTGCAGAGTGTCCGCAGCGGAATTTAAGTGAAATTCCGCCACGTGTGAACCCACCCTAAGGCCACGTTCAGACGTGGCAGAATTTTTCCGCTGCAAATTTTGGTGCAGATTCGGGGCAATTACGCAACGAATCTGCAGCAACATTTGCATATTTGACAGGTAATTGAGATGTTGCAGATATCACAGCGAACTTGCTACAAATTTCAGTTCTTGCATTGCAAAGGCTGAAATCCGCAGTGAAATTTCCGCTGCTTCTCTGCAATATAATGTGCATGCTGTGGAGGGAAAATTCTGCACCGCAGCCTGATTTCTGCACAGTTAATTTCCGCAACATCTGAACTACGTTTCCTAAAAATGTATAGAAACAAATGTATTAAACGGCTGCTGCAAAATTACACTGCGGACTGTCCTCAGCGGAATTCAACAGCAATTCCATCACATCTGAACGTGGCATAAGGGCATGTTCAGACGTGGTGGAATTCTTCAGACACTGTCCACATCAATGCCGCACATAATCTGCATTGCAGATTCCGTTGCGCCTTTGCCTAAAATGTGAAGTAAAATGCTGCGGATTAGTCTTTGCATATTCAGGTGAAGAGTTCATTCTGCTCTCTTTTAAAACATTCCATCTCAGTCTGGCTATAGACCTCGAAACACATAGGTGCAGCCAGAATGATGACATATCCTGTTTGTGAAAGCAATCCGCAACGCAACACACATAACATCTGCGGATTTCATTGCGTAATTTTGCAACTCCATTGAAGTCAATGGAGAAATTCTGCCACTAGTACGCATCACGTCCGCAACAGCCAGTGTATGCTGCGGACGCCAAATTCCGCACCGCAGCCTATGGTCTGCAGCGGAGTTGTCCGCAACATCTGCATCAGTACATTTTCACTTTTATATTGCTCAAAGGGATCGTCCAATTTTTTGGGAATACAGAAACCGCTTCTTATAGGAGGTAGCGAACCAAAGTACATTGCAAATTTGTGTTACAAAATCTGGTCAGTAGAATTGAAAAGCTGGAGTAAACTATGTTAATGGCTGAAGATGGAGATGTATGTTATGAAGACGTCTCTATAAATACTCATTCAGCTCAGGCTATGTTCACAGCGTATATGCCCCGGTCGCCGCAGGGAATTTCAGCCGAAAAAAACAAAAGCAAAAAAAGAAGCACAGTAAGTAAGTATAAGTTGTTTCTTTTAGTTGCGTTTTTTTGAGTTGCGATGTTTACAGTGGAACCGCGGCTTTTCCGCCACAAAAATCGCAACATCTGCTATTTGTTTTGCGTTTTTCACCTCCTTATTGAATTCAATGGGGAAACCCCGCTACAAAAAAGCAGCGATTACGCAAATACAATTTACATGCTGCGGATTAAAAAAAAAAAGCACCGCAGGTCAATTTCTGAGCATTTTTTTCTGCTCATCATTTATGCAGCGTGTGGATGAGATCTGTTCAAATGTCATCCACTTTGGTGCTACTGTATTATTCTGCGGATGTTCCACAACTAAATCCATTGCGGAAAATCCACAGTATTTACGCTACGTGTGAAGTTACCCTTATACTTGCAACTTTGTACCATAATGCAGCTATGGCCATCAGTGATTAAAAATAATTTTCATATGTTGATCATTACAAAGAGACTAAAGTCTTTCATGTGTTAAAAAAAAGAATAAAAGACTCACAACGCAGGCATCAACTTGATGAATTTGAATTTCAGTTGAATAACTTATGCTAACCTACCAATTACCAACAGGGGGCACTATCTAATTTGTTATGCCTAATGAAAAAGTTGGTATGGCTTCAAAACATGTTGCTTTTGCACATAAATAAAATCCTTAAACTTTTAATTGCCTAAAAGAAACGTCATTTAAAAAAGATGAGCGCGACGAACAGCGCCAGGAAAAATTTCCAAATGTATTTCTTCCTCACACATTTGTGAAGGCTTTCAAGGACACTTGAGATAGGTAGGGTTTAAATTGCCAGAGGTATAACTTCTGGGTCCTAAAGTAAAATCTGTACCCAGGCCCCCTACTGTAAAGGGGCCACAACGCTAAAGAACTTCATTCTACCGCTAACTCTGTATTATTGCCTCCTAATGCCCTCCTTAGTAATAATGCCTCCTAGTGCCCCATCTCCGTAATAATGCCTCCTACGGTCCTTCACTCAGTAATAGAGCCCTCTAGTACCCCCACTCAGTAATAATGCCTTCTAGTACCCCCACTCAGTAATAATTCCTCCTAGTGCCCCCTCACTCAGTAATATTGCCTCCTAGAACCCAATCAGTAATAAAGCCTCCTAGTGCCCCCACTCAATAATAATGCCTCCTAGTGGCCCACTCAGTAATATTGCCAATAGTGCCCCCCCCCCACTCAGTAATAATGCCTTCTAGTGCCCCCTCTCAGTAATAATGTCTGCTATTGCCCCCACTCAGTTTTATTTGATGGGACATTATTACTAATACTTACCTATTGCCCATTTCCACTGTGAAAAAAACTGCAGGCCTCCTAAGCCACTTTAAGCCTATAGCCTATGAGAGGCTTGGACTTTTCCCCAAGCTATGACGTCATCGCGCTGGCCTGTGCAGGAGTCCAGTTCCAGCGTCTCCTCGGCTGCAGTCCTAAAGTAGCCTGTAACTTGTGAGAGCAAACCGCGGGGTGGGGAGTGCCGTTCAACTGTAAGGGCATGGCCAGACGTGGCGGAATTGCTCTGGAATTCCACTGCGGACACTCGGCAGCGGAAATCCGCAGCGGACCCGTTTCTCCATTGCCTTCCACAGCTTTTTAGTAGGGTTCATTTGCACGTTGCAGACAATTCCGCTGCGGAGCATAGGCTGCGGTGCGGAATTTGGTGTCCGCAGCATACAATGGTTGTTGCGGACGTGTGGCGGACTGGTTGCGGACTCATTGCGGAATTTCTCCATTGACTTCAATTGAGATTCAAAATTCCGCAATGAAGTCCGCAGAAGTTATGTAGATGTTATGTATGCTGCGGAGCGTATTGGTTTTACTAACATGACATTTCTTCATTCTGGCTGGACCTATGTATTTCTAGGTCTACAGCCAGACTGAGGAAGTCAATGGGGCTCCCGTAATTACGGGTGACTACGTGTGTGCACCCATAATTACGGGTGACTAAGTGTGTGCACCCGTAATTACGGGAGCATTGCTAGGTGACATCAGTAAATAGTCACTGTCCAGGGTGCTGAAAGAGTTAAGCGATCGGCAGTAACTGTTTCTGCACCTTGGACAGTGACTACCGATCACAATATACATCAACCTGTAAAAAAAATAGAAGTTCATACTTACCGAGAACTCCCTGCTTCTTCCTCCAGTCCGGCTTCCCAGGATGACGTTTCAGTCTAAGTGACGGCTGCAGCCAATCACAGGCTGCAGCGGTCACATGGACTGCCGCGTCATCCAGGGAGGTCGGGCTGGATGCCGAAAGAGGGACGCATCACCAAGACAACGGCCGGTAAGTATGAAATTATTTTACTTTTACTAGGGAAAGTGCTGTCCCTTTTCTCTATCCTGCACTGATAGAGAGAAGGGAAGTACTTTCACCTCAATACGCAACGGCTAGTCCGCAAAAATTTAATGCCCATTTTGATGCGGACAGTTGTGGAACAAATCCGCCATGTCTGGGCATGCCCTAACTGCCTCCTGAGGACAGTTGTCGATCAGCCCCAACAATAAATTAGCTGAGGAGGCAGTCGCTTGGCACAGATACAAATCGCTGATTTTAAGTGTGCCAGCAGGGCTAGCACACGTGCAAGTCAGTAATTTGTTAGTGTGCTGGATGACTGCAGCTTCAGATAATTTATTGTTGGGGCTGGTCGGCACCCCCTTCGCCGCGTTTTTTTCTACACCTGGGTACGTGACCCGTCTGCCCCACCCTAGCTTCACCCTTGGAAATGACCAATGCAGTAAGTGCACAAACTTACATTAGGCCAGATACCATAAAGTTCTCCATTGAATAATATTTAGGTTAACATAATTGTCTCAAGCGCGTCAGACGTGTTTGTTTCACCCTATTTCACATGTGTATGCCCAGAGAAGGCAATAGTTCACAAGCACGCATTAAACAAAGCAAAACATTCTTTGGAACATTTTAAAGAGTAAACATCAAAAAACTTGCTTTACTTTTTGAAGAATGGGGATAAAGAGGAATAATTCGTTTTCATGAAGCTTCCAGAATGTAAGTACAAACAAAAACATAATTCCTGAGATCTATTTCATTCATGTTATGCTTGTAGATGCGTTTAAAATACATTTTATGTCCATTTGTGCTGTTTGCAGAGAAATAATGCCTTTGGAGTGTGCTCTGTTTATTGACTTTTTTCAAAAACAAATAATACTAATGTTCATATAAAAAAATTTTGTATACAGTATTCAGTAATATACATTCTCCCCATATTCCTTTTTTACACTATGGAAGATATTTTATTTCTTTACTCTTGACAAGAGTAATGGATTTCCGACTTAATTTCACATTGTTTCATCTACCTAATACATTTTGGCATTAACAATTATTTCCTAATTTGTTTCTTAAGTCCCATAAACACATTGAAAGGCATTGGACATAGTTGGGGCAATTTTTTTTTTTTATTGCATTGGCATAAATTTTGTTCTGTTTGGATTCTGCAGATTGCTTGTATTCTAGTATATAGCAAGCTGTGGAATCTCTACTTCGTTTTGATCATAATTGAGCTTAGAAGATTGTTGAAGAGCACGCAGGAATAGCTGGAGAACAAGCCGATAGACCAGCTGTCCATCGGATTTGGTTGTAAATGGGATTCTGCAGCCTACTATTTACTAAATTGCATGCAGGATGCAGAATCCAAATGGAACTAAATTTTTAATCACAACCAAGATCAAAAGTTTTCTTTAATGACATAATACAACCAATGCAATTAAAAAAAAATGTCCCTAAAGGTGTCCATAGAATTTAACAACAGGATTTTAGCTGTTTGTGCTGTAAAACAATACAAAGAATGAGGTGTAAATTCCGGGTGAACTAGGGGTGGACTGCGAGTGTTTTTTGCCCACAGATATTAAAGGTCATGGGCACTTTACCAACCACTACAGCCATAAAATACTTGGTTTGAGTAAATAAATTGGATGTGAGGAGCACCTATTACTAGTTTTATCTTTTGCGGACTCTACACTGAAACTTATGGAGTGTCGTAACTGACTTAGTGCTCATTCAGACGAGCGTGATTGTCGTCCGTGTGCTGTGCCTTAAAACAACGCACAGCACACCGCCCCAGTGATTTCAATGGGGCTATTCACACATGCATGAGTTTTCACGCAGCGAGCATATCCTATATTGGTGCGTTTTCACGCACCTAGTCACACATCTGTGTGCTGTCCATGTTTCACGCATCAATTACATTGAAAACAAAAAGTGCTTGCAAGTGCATGAAAAACAGATGGCACACACAAAGCACACTAATGCAAAAACACAATGCACATGGACAAATTTACGCGCGTGGCCATGGGCCTTCTGATTCTGCCTCAATGCTCGAATAGTCAGTCAGCCCCTTTGGTTATACTTGTAACAAGTATTATGGTTTACATTATTGTTAGCTATATGGGTAGAGGGAACAGCCCTGCACTTTTTAGGGGAAAACGTTCTATACAACTTAGGGTTCATTTACACCGGCCCATTTTGGCCATAACAGCTCGTTATTCGGCGCTCATTTGCGCCTTTCACAAGCAGCTATGTATGGGGATGAACGCTCATTACTACGATCACTCGTCCCCATACATTTCTATCATGTCGGCAGCATGTCTCCCTGTTTACACAGGGAGATGCGCTGCCGATAACTATAATATTTTAGGCTGTAGAAACTATACGATCAGCCATTGGATGAGCGTTCATTGGCTGATTGTTGTCCTGTTTACACAGGGCAATAATCGGGAATGAGTGATCTGTGAACGCTCATTTGCCCCATAATTGGCCCTTATAAAAGGGCCCTCAACGAGGATATTGAATACAAATTATCTTTAATTACATCATAAATATGTGACCTTGGATCTCCACTGAATTCCAGAAATTGACAGAAATTTGACATATCATTTTAAACAAAGAGACATTGTGTAAGAGATCTACTGTAGGTTTCTAGCAACAAAAATGTAAGCGCTCTCTAGAGTCTTTTCTTTCTGGAAATAAATGGTGGTCTGAGAGCATAGACTTCACAAAAGTTATTTTTTTTCTTGTATCTATGACACATCAGAAGCTTATGTTGACTGGATTTCTCCGTTGACAGAACATTGTATAATTAGTATTTTGCTGCAAAAGTCACCCCAGCTGTTTAGGATGACTGACCTGGTTCACATGGGTCAGGTCTGTACAACCTGATTATTTAATCGAGGCATTTATGCAATCACCTTAATTAAATGTAAGGAATCATTGAAATTCATCCTTGTGCACCATTTGATTGCGGTTATTTCATGTTTTTAATAAGACCTCACCATCAGATATCAGTCTGAAGGAAATTTTACTGTGTCATGAATACAGTACATTCATTTCAGATGCTGTATCTTCGAAGTCTATAAATGTAAACTACATTCCTAAGCTGTAGATTGTCTTTATTACTGGCTTCTGTTAAACAATTTGCTGAGCTTATTCCCCATTTTATCTTAAATTTAGCAATTTAAAGCTTAACCTCCATTTGTGTAGAATTTTCTAAATCTACTGTTACACTGGAGCTTAAAGCCATGTTTCCAGTTCAATAAGGTACAGTATTCCCTCATGAACTTGCACTGAATTTTTACTCCATCCATGTAAAGTTTAAGTTTCCTCGAAATAGGTGCTTTAAACCAAGTACTAAATGACCTGCCTGGTGCATGCTGAGGAGCTTAGAGGCTGCCATTATTAGATAATTCTGATGCCATCCAGCGGGGACGGGGGACGGGTATAAAAAGTAGGATCCATGGTTTGTTTGCTATCATACTGGAATGTTAAAATATTCAATTATATCAGGAAGCTAGTATTTAACATTGACACATTTTCATATACAAGGGGTAAGTATTTTTTGTATTACAATTAATTTATTGCACCTATTTTTGCTTTGTAGTTTTCAATGCAAGAAGCTGAGCTGTGAGATGTATTTTTAATGTACCTACTAAAGATCCTGTAAACACGCATTTATAAAACATCACGAGCAATGAATAAACAACTATTTTATACAATGAAGTAGAAGGGTTTAGTGCAAGTGATGAAAAGTGTTACTTTCAATATCCTGGCGGCCCTGTCAAGTAAAACAAATTCTACTTTTATATGGGAATGTAAAGAGGATGTGCCATCAAAAATGCATGAATAATATTTTATTACTTTTATGTAAATGCTCCTTCATTCAATATCTGTTCTGTCTAATAGCATCACAAGGTTGAGTAACCAATGCAGTCAAGTCCAAATGTCTGCAAGGTAAAAAGCTATATTACACATTACTACCCTGTAGAGTCCTACGTTGTCCATAGAACAAGAGTTCAGTAGACCTTCCTGTATAACATATACCCTTATATCAGTCACTAGTCATAAAACATGGGATTTTATTGCTCTTTCCTTCTAAGGCCCTGTTCACACGGAGTTTTTTGCAGGAGGAAAATTCCTCCTGTAAAAACTGACCCTGGAGGTTTTCATGTTTGATTTGGTTTTTGACGTGGTTTTTGACGTGGTTTTTGAGGCGGTTTTCCAGGCGGTTTTTCAGGCTGTTTTTGCCGAGGTTTTCACACGCATGAGGCTGGGTTCACACAACCATGTTACGTCCATAATGTACGGAACGTATTTCGGCCGGAAGACCCGGACCGAAGACAGTGCAGGGAGCCGGGCTCCTAGCATCATAGTGATGTACGACACTAGGAGTCCCTGCCTCTGCGTGGAACTACTGTCCCGTACTGTAATCATGATTACAGTACGGGACAGTTGTCCTGCAGCGAGGCAGGGACTCCTAGCGTCGTACATCACTATGATGCTAGGAGCCCGGCTCCCTGCACTGTCTTCGGTCCGGGTCTTCCGGCTGAAATACGTTCCGTACATTACAGACGTAACATGGTCGTGTGAACCCAGCCTGACAGCCTTCTGTCAACGGATCTGTCACCATTGAAATGAATGGTGATGCAAACGGAACTTACTTCACACTTGCCTTTCCGTTGAGGGGTTCCCCTGACTGAAAGCACCGACGGAACCCCTGAGCAGAAACCACGCTGATGTGAACAGGCCCACATTAAAAAAAACATTGTTTTCTGTTTGCATCATCATTGACTTCAATGCTGATGGATCCGTTGCTAATGGGATTCCCTACACTGCGGTATTGGTTCAGTCGAAACGACAGAACCCTTTGCACAACGGGGACAAACAGAAACCATTAGCAACGGATCTGTCACCACTTCACACTTGCCTTTCCGTTGAGGGGTTCCCCTGACTGAAAGCACCGACGGAACCCCTCAGCGGAAACCACGCTGATGTGAACAGGCCCACATTAAAAAAAAAAAAGTATACTTACTTCTTGAATCAATTTCCCAACATCAATGTCCATTCGGTGGTACACCTCTGCTGTCGTCATTTCTGTTCCTGAAATGTTAAAAAAAAATAAAAAAGAGATGACATACATGAACAACTGCATAACAAAATTAAAAAATTAAAAATAAAAAAATAGAAAAAAAAAATCTAAAAAAAAAATCTAAAAAAAAAATCAGAAAAAAAAATTAAAAAAAAAATTCTAAAAAAAAAAATGCACAGCTCCATACATGTATAGCATGTATGGAACATAGGAGCAAGTGCACTTACTTGTATTTGGATGCAGGACTTCGGTTTTCTGTATCCCTGAGTTCTGTCCACGATGTTTTTCAGCCTCCACGAGCAGACAGGAAATGACAGCCCCTTTCTGGGCTGGACTAGCAGCAGGAGACTGCAAGAAACTCCTCCAAAACTCTCGGCAATATACTCGTCAGAAAACACCTCACTAGTTCGAGGTGTTTTTTGACGTGTCCCCATTGCTTTCAATGCGGTTTTGGACGCGGAAACCGCATCAAGAAGGGTCATGTCCCTTCTTTTTGCCGCGAGGCGTTTTTTTTACTCGCGGTAAAAAAACGCCTCCGTCTCCCATTGAAATCAATGGGAGTCATTTTGGGTCGTTTTTGGCGCGTTTTCCGACGCGTTTTCCGCGTCAAAAAACGTGTCAAAAAACTCCGTGTGAACAGGCCCTAAACAAACTGAAAAAGCAGTAGTTCCATTTAAAAAGTAAACTTTCAAATGACATCTAGATTCTTACACCCATAAAATCTGTCTGTAGTCACATATGCAGAATTTGAGCCAAAATACACGATTTACATTATTTTTCATGCCAACAAGTAGTTGATCTTCCTTGTACTGCCTTCTTAAGAAAATAAAAAAACATATACACTTTTTTTAATGGAAGCTGGATCATTGGGAATACTGTAACATTGGTTGATTCACTTCTACGGTTAATTAGCAAGCCACCCCTCTAGCCCCGCCCCTGAGTATGTGTCTATTGTGAGATTTTTGGGCATTATAGGCCACTATGTTTCATTTATTAGGGTCCACATAGCTTTAACACTCAAGTTCAAAAGTGGAGGTTTCTGGAAACATGATAGTTTAGCAAAACTAAACTAAACATCTCTCTTCTTTTAAGATTATATTTTCCAACAATTGTAGCTGTTCTTTCTTTCACTAGGGACAAAGCTTTAATTTTCTGTCCTAGCCCTAAATCTAAGTATCATGGCCATAGTTGCTTACATGCCCTGCCACCCCCTCCCTAGCTAAGAAAAACTCACATATTGAATCAATCTATTTCTCACTGCTACATTACAAAATGCTAGATTTTAAGCTTTTCTAGGCAAATATACTTTCAAGATCATTTTTGTACCTACTAATATAGCTGAAAAAGAGTTCCACAAGATATGATGAGTATACCTCCACATTTATTTTTTTTCAAATCTATGTTTTTAAAAATCATTTTTATGGTTCTGGCTGCTTTCTAATCCTTAGAGCTAAAAACAGACACATTTATATCCATCCAGTATTGTTAATAGCTTTCAAGGCTACTCTGAGAAACTTTGATTTAATTTCTCCGCTTGCCTCCATCATACTCAGGGCTTCCGTGTTAAGTGGATGTATGAACCGCTGTACTGAGGAAGATATGGGTCAATTTTTCTTCTGAACATTTAGTCTAATGGTCATTTTCCAGTCACATACCCACATAAGTTATATACTCATTTCAGGACATCATCTAGCTTGTAATTGTATTCATTTTTCCTTGTAATCTGCTCACAGATATAACAGGTTGGAGAATAATCTTTTAGGCATATATTTCTTTATTTTTTACAACTAAGCTACAAAAATTAGTATGTAAAGACCTTAAAAGACAGAATCGCCAATAATAGTTATTTGAAAAAATGTTTGATTGGGAAATGAGGAATTTACAGACATGACCTTAGTGATAGGTGCCCACAGTACTAATACCTATGTACTGTAGATATGCATATATTAATTCTGACGTGCTGAATAATCGTGATGCTGGACTAGTACTTTTCCAAATGATTGTGAATCTCCTTTGGGCCATACAGTAATTTGGTTATTTTGATTATGACATTAATAATTTTATACACGCTATTTCTATAACTCCAATAGAAGTGAATGAGAGTTATGGAAACAGCATGAGTTGTGCTGTTTCTGCAGCTCCCTAGTTCCGTAGGTGCCCCCTTCTAGAGATAGGTGTTGTCCCGCATCTATCGGACATTTAGGGCATATCCTGTGGATATGCCCTAAATGTCCAAGATGGGAATAACCCTTTAATTGCGTTATAAAAAATTGCAATAGGTTGGCAATACATTGCATGACATCTGACAAACTCTGCCACTGCAGACAACAAAATTGACCTTAGCAAAATAAAAGTTAAAGATTAGAATATTTTCTTTTCCATACTGATTTAGCATACATTTGGAGAATTTGAGCAGTTTATCTTGAAGACTAGGCCAATGTTGATGCAAATTTTGAAAAAAAGTGGGTGCACCAAACATTCCCCCTTTATAAAAAAAAATAGGTATATATAGTAGTGCTTTAATTCTGCTATGTTATTGATGGCAGTGATCAATTCAGATATCTTCTGTAGAAAAAAAAGTCTCCAACAACTCAGCGAAAGGACAAATAAAATGTACAACTGATTCCTTTGTCATTTTACATTCCATTGCTGAAAATGTCATTCATAGTCCAAAACCAAGTAATTTGCTGGATCATTCATTCTAACTTTAGTCAGATGAAATGGCATCAATGCTTCTAGATATTATTTCATGCAAGTTAAATTTCTATAAAGAGGCAGCTTGACCAGACTTATTATTTATTCTACTTTGGCTTTGACAACTGCTAAATGTCTTTGGGAGACTGGCAGATTCATTCATTCATGCAATCTGTTTGGCTGTAGTCCAGTAGTAATATGATATTCAGTAATGTTTCCATAAACATGTCTTCTTTTCTTGTTTTTGCTTGTTGGCTTTTTGTGATAAAATTGCTTCTGCAGAAATCTCAAGACATCATTGTAATGCAAAAATCTCTATTGTGATCTTATAGAAGTCATCTGATCTCCATCACTATGGGTCAAAGCATCTTCTAATAAGTCCATCATTCTAATTATGAAGTCTTCTTAGTAGGTAAATTTAAAACTACCTGCCTAATATTGTATAGATCTGCTTTGTGCCGCCAAAACAGCTTAGGCATAACTAAATTTGAAGGTGTCCTAAGGTATCTGGCACCAAGACGTTAGCAGCTGTTCCTTTAAAGTGTACCTAACTTTTTGGATGGCTTTTCAAAATAAGCTGTCATATGTGTGTACATGGGGAATAACACTACTTATGGCCATTATATGACTTGTATTCTGCATTTTTTTAGCAGTTTTCTCCTCTGCAGGCTGTATCTAATTCTCAGTGTGCTCTTAGCTAGTGGGCGGAGCCTAACTGCTTTCATGTCTTCTATACACTGCAAACATAGAAGAGGAGAATACTCTCTCTATGTATCGCATATATATATATATATATATATATATATATATATATATATATATATATAGAATCTGCAGCAGCATGGAGAATATTATACAGCAGTAATGAGCAGTCTAGCTGAGAATCCAGCACCAGGGTGAGATAGAACACTTACTAGGAAGCCGCAGCACATCTCTCTTTCTGTTCCTGCTGCCTTCTCTCCTCCCTATAGGCTATGGACAGCACATCTGTGTCTCCCACTTTGCTCTTTCCTCCTGCTCCTCCTCTCCTTTTCTATGGTCAGCAGCCTGTGTCTCCTCTCTCTCTGTTTCTGCTCAATGCTCCTGATTCACCTCTTCTCTCCATAGACTTCTAAGGCCAGCATCTGTTTCTCTCTCTCTTTCTCTGCTACCTCCTGCTGCTTCATCTTCCCTTCTCTATAGTCTTCTATGGGAAGGCTGTGAAGAAAGACCCTCCCACTTCTCTCCTCAGCCCTGTAACTAGAGCCGAATTATGCTTCACAATAGAGGGTGGACTGCAGATTACAGGAAAGGAGGCACATAATGGCAGTAACCTAACACAGAATTTGCATGAAAAAAAAACAACAACATTTTAACATTAAGTCAATTCCAAATTTCCATTGCTAGGAAAGGGTGTACTTGGTCTGCAACAATATTTAGGTAGGTGGTACATGCCAAAGTAACATCGATATTAATGCCAGGAACCAAGGTTTACCAGCAGAACATTGCACAGATCATCACACTGCCTCCACCTTTTCCCCAGGTAAGCAATGCATGTGCTCTCCGCCATCCATATTATGCAAAAAGATCATGAGATTGTTCAGACCCATTGTAAGCTTGCTCATTGAAGGTGCTCTCGGTGATGGACAGGGGTCAGAATGGGAAATCTGACCAGTCAGTAGCTACATGTGTTCTGACATCTGTCTCTCATAGTTAATATATACTTTTTTTTAGAAATTTGTGCTACAGTTGCTCTTTTGTGGGATCGGACCAGCAGGGCTAGCCTTTGCTCCCCACACGCATCAATGAACCTTGGCTGTCCATGACCCTGTTCATCTGTTGTCCACTTTTGGTAGGTACTAACCACTGCATACTGGGAACACCACACAAGAACTTCCATTTTGGAGGTGCTCTGACCTAGTTGTCTAGCTATGACATTTTGGACTTTGTCAAAGTCCCACAGATCCTTTTGCTTACCCATTTTCTTGATTCAAACACATCAACTTCACAGTTGATATATATTGAGTGCATTTTTCTCATTTTATCTGACTTAGTATTTGTTTAATTGTACTTTTTGTTTGTCTCATTTGGTTTAGTTGTCTAAATAGTAATAAATAATGATCCAATTAATCCAATGATCATTAATAAAATGGGGTTCTTTACTGTAATAGCAGTGAGACTATGGATTATTTTTATTTTTTTTGCCACAGACTGCTGTGATGGTTTCTTCATTAAACTAGTTCAATGGAACCTGGATGCCTTTCTAAAAAATAAATTAGGTTTTGTTCACTTTATCATCATGGCTTCTGCTGTTAACAGAGCTATGACAGATTTGACGGATCCGTTCTCAAATGAATCCCAACAAATCCTGATGGATCCCTTTGACGTTATTGACGTTTGTTTTTCCTATGGCAAAAGTAACTCTTTAGAGTATGCTATTCTTGCTGTCAAAAAAAATGGAAATCTGATGGAACGGAGAACAACACTTAGGTAAAGTGAGACTACAGACATGTTCACACGAGTCGGATTTGCTGCCGAAAACTCAGCAGAAAGGCTAACCCAGATTCCGCAGGGAATTCCAGCCAAAAGTCTGCACCATATCGTGTTCGAAGTGTTGCAGATTTTCGGACATATTTGCCATTGGTTTCAACAAATCTGCTGCATGTGAACTTACAATAACAGCTCTTCCTGTCTGCAGGATGCAGTATTTTTCACTCTATAATTTCCAGAGTGCACAACTTAGATGGCGTTTATGTGTGCTAGATTTGTAAGATGGTTGAAGTTATTGATCCAGGGATATAGTAATTTCTATATTCTGAAAAAAAAAATCTGCTTACTAGAATGCTTAAATATGTCTTTGACTACAACTATTGGTTCCAACCAATTTTGTTCTAACCATCAAAAGACACATAGAACATGTTTTCATTTTTGGGTACTGACAACTGCCACAGTCATATATTTTAATCTGTTGTTAAAGAAATACATAAAAACATTTTCAAAAAAAGAAAAACAAAATAGGTTCCATTATGGCCAATATTCCACCTCCAATGATCAGCATCTTCATATTGAAAAATATCAGAATGTTGGCTGGATTGAAGACAAAACTTTTAGTCTATGACTAAGTAGTGCTGACACAATGAGTGTGTTATTTAGGAAAAGACGACAAAGGTCTAGAAGAGAAATATACAATACAATATCCATCTTTTGTTCTTCTCGGAGCCCTGTGGTCTCTTAGAACTTGCACCCTTAATCTTTTTCTTAACACCCTTATTCTTAGATTGGGTAAAATTTTCTTTTTCTTCTGTCTCTAGCAAAATTACATTAAGTCCATTTTCCCCTGAGCATTATTAGATTTATAGACTAAGAGATCTCAAATAATTTCTTCAATTTAATCAATAGAAAACCACAGGACAGCGGACAGGTGGCTGTGCATTTTATTATAATATTATGTTGCTGCTGTGGTGAGATGTGCATATATCTGTCTATTTATGCCAGACTTGTGAAATCAAACTGTGGAAATGGAAAATAACAAGAATAAACTTGGTGCAGCTTTGCAAGTGTGAGTACTCATAGGACATAATGTTCTATGTTACTGTAATGCCACATTGATTAATGCATCATTACGAAATTTTCCTTTTATAACAATACCTGGGGTAACATTCTGATCCAATTAGCCATATTCTTGTTAAGAAGAACATTTTAGCATAGATTTCTACAAGTGCTTGTTGTGTTTCCAGCCTGTCCCAGCCGTAGTAGATAAACTCTATAATTGGTGCTGTTAGAAATGGTAGTATTGTTAATCTTGTAAAGGTTGTATAAAAATACACATTTGTCTTTGGGATACGTGGTCATAAAATCACCAAGTGCTGGATTGAATTTTCCAGGGGAACGGCACATCATAGAATGCAGAACAATACCAATATTTTTGGCGCATTCCTTCTTTATTAAATGTACAAATCTATAGAAATGTGAGCATCATTTTCTCTTTCATTATCTGTAAAGTAATGATTTTTTGTTAGCCTTATCCAAGCTATTTTTAGCTTTATAGATCTACTGATATCCACAGTTTTATTATTCTCCAGGACAGATGAGAAATTAATCCCATGTCTTTGCTGGGGTTAGCCAATAAAAAGCTACAGTGACAGGTTCTAATAAAATGATTATTTACACCTTATTGGAGAAACTTCTGGCCTTTCAATGGTTTAAAGGGGGTGATATCACCTTACTATGCAATTACTTTGTCCAGCAGGGAAGAGAGAATAATTGTAATTTAAGAAAATGGTTTTATTACCCATAAATCTTTCCTCTCTGTTCTGTGATGTAATTTACTTTTTTTTTTTTGCAAATTAGGCGAAAAACCTAATTTGGTTATAACATTGACAAGAAGGCATTTGCTTGAATACGTCCTGCCAATTGACTAATATTTTTATTAATATTTCAGATTATATTTTATAAACCTTTAATAATTCCTAAAGGGATGTTTAGAGCCTTTGTTGCAGATTCCATTAAAATTGACAGGAAAAAGATGGCTGCTTGCAGCGCTATTTTTCCCTGCAAAATGATGGTCACCACGTCCGAATCTGTTGTAAGTCAATATGGTCCATCAGGCGCCTGTTGTATCCATCATAAAACAGATCATAGCTTTTTGTTATTGATATGTAGAATATAAAAAAATTTAAAGAAGAGGGATCAAAAGGTTTTTACAATATGTATGTATGTATGTATGTATGTATGTATGTATGTATGTATGTATGTATATATGTAAATGGATGGCAAGTGGCTATTCATTTCACCTGGACCCATTTTCACAGACAGGATAATGCATGTCCTGTAAATGTAAAAAAATAAATAAAACTGAAGCCTCATGCACACAAAAGTGTTTTTGCGTCTGCAAAACAATCTAAAATCTGCAGGTGAATTGTCGACCCATTCATTGCTATGGGCTCATGCACACGATCGTGGCTCACTGAAATCAATGTGTGCACAGTCCGTGATTTGCAGGTAGCACGCGGAAGACTCTCCGTGGACGTCTGTACCGCAATCACAGGCCGTGCACACAGCTACGGTTGTGTGCATGAAGCCTTACTTATATTAATAAGGGCCCCTTCGTGACGCTAAAAAAGACCTGACTCATTGAGGCATGGACTCCACAAGACCTCTTAAGGTGACTTGTGGTATCTGGCACTACGACATTCGCAGTAGATCCTTTAAGAGATGTAAGTTGTGGGCTGGGGCCTCCATTGATTAGACTTGTTTTTCCAGCACATCCCACAGATAATTGATCTGATTGAGATCTGGGGAACAGCTTGAACCTTGAACAATTTGTCATGTCCCTCAAACCATTCCTAAACAATTTTTGCCGTGTTGCAGATGAAAGGTACTCAAGATCTGAAACTGTAATATGGAATTTACTATTATCTCCGACTAGATCACACTCTTCTTTCTTAACAATTCTAATTTGTACGCCATATTGGTACAACTTTTTTTTCTTTTCATTGGAAACAAACTGTAATAAATTATCCTATAATCTTGAGAATCATGAGAACTAGGATAAACAAACTCTCATTCATACAAATGAAGTTACTTCAAAGAACTTGCTATCCTGTGCTGTAATGGATACATGTGAGATGAGTTAGGGAAGAGTTATTAGAGGACATTTAAAAAAAAAAATAGAATAGTGTGTTGTCGGGCTGTACTGGGAGGGAAGTTCTGGTTAAGGCTAGGTTCATAACTCTGGTGGGTGTTTGCTGTATACACAAAGCAAAATATTTCCAAACTATACGTCTAACAAGCCCAAAGACTTTAATACTGAACGTATGCAAAATGTTTTCCTTTTGCCATTCGTTTGGCTGGTAAACATCTAAATCATTGCCTCAACTCTATTGAAAAGCACATCCGACTAAGCTTTTTAATACAACTGTATAAAGAAGGTAAGTATATCACATGGTATACCTTTTAACAATAAACAATCGCAAACATATACAATTGTAAAGCTATACAGTTGCAAATATGTCTTGGGAATTCATTTTGTGGACTGTTTCGAATAGTCCCACCAAACTTAATACACAGAAGTGATGTGGACCTAGCCTTAGCTGTGTAGGTTGATTTGGTCCTACTCTGTCTGTAATAGTTGTGTTGCAATTACACTAAAACAAGACATTGGCTGTAGGCTGCAAAGATGGATGTCAAAGATCATTAAAAAAAAATGACGGAGCACTGATGGTACGATTATTACAAGTTCTAAATGTCAGCGGCTGCTTCCTCCATTGAGAGCCACAACTGGTATTCACTAGAGATGGTAGAATCAATTTGCCAAGTTCAAGATTTGCTGCAAATCAAAATGAATTGCATATTGGAGAATCAATGGAGAATAGAATTTTCTAATAAATGCTCATATATAGAGATGGCAAATTGATTTGTCAGGTTCAAGTTTCACAACAAATCAAGGTTAGGAACAATGGAGAATAGAGCTTTTAACGATTTTCTCATCACTAATATTATCTTTACAGTCCCAATTCCACTGTAGGAAGCACCTACCTGAATTTAGAACTTAAATGAACACTAACTTTTCAAAAAACTTATGCTAATCTAATAGTATACCTGATATAGATGAACTTTGTAATTTAATTGCTGTTAAAATGTAGTTGTTTTATCCATGTATATTCTGTGTGAAGTTACTGCCACTAGGTGTCTCCCTTTCTGTAATCTGCCGTCCATCCCCTGTTGTCAAGCAAAGTCCATTGCTGGTTACAGAGCACAATTGACGGGCTGCAGAGGATGGGGGTGTGTCACTTCACTGCCTGCCAATATAAGTCTATGGAGAGGGAAAGGGGGAATTAGGAGGAGGGAGAAGAGAGAGTGAGTCTGCAACACACACGCTGCATGTAACTCTATGGAGGGGGGGATCAGGGGGAAGAAGCAGGAGCAGAGTGAGAAAGACACAGACTGCTGGTAACCTTTCTATATCACCCAGTGCTGGATTCTAAGCTCGACTTGTCTGTACTGCTGTATAATCTCCTCCATGCTGCTGCATTCTCTAGTTTTCTTAAGATTCTGGAGAGAGGCAGAAGTTACCATTTGGAGTAAGGCAGTATGATCCAGGGCTGCCTTAAGAAATATCTTGGCCCTTGAAATCCTTAAAATATGCATCAATCTATATCTTGTACCCTATTGTTTATATTTGTTTAATCCCTGAGAGAGGCTGTTATATTTATTCTCAAGTACAGTGACCCATTTTGAAATTAAGATGTCCATGAGAAACATAATACTAATTGAGACCTATGCACTTACACTTATTTTAAACTTTGTAGCGCCCGTGCAGTGACTGGTGGGTAGCCGGTGGGGGATGGCCAACATGTGAATTTAAGCCCCTTGTTTGCCTGGGCCAATATAGCAGTCCTATCTGTGCTGCCCTGATGGCAACTCTAGATTGCTTTATTACGCTTTTGTTTTCCATTTCTTTATTAGAAAGCAACAACGCACTGGTATTGCTACAGTGTTAAAGTATAGCTAACTTTTCAGGTGACTTTTTCAGAATAAGCTGTCATATGTGTGTACATGAGGAATAACACTATTTCTGGCCATTATATGACTTGTATATGACATTATTTAGCAGTATGAAGCCTCGAGGATAAACGTAAAAAAACAAACAACGTAATAAGTTCCCCAAAAAATCTGCACCATAAGTACCAGATAAAGATTCAAATGTCTACATCCTCTGAGGTTGAGCAGGATTTAGAAATGTGCATGTTTCACAAAATAAAGGACAGCTCTGACACTGATATTAATCTTTACATTTTTGTATTTGTTGCATTTCATAGTATAATTCTATTTATCCACTCTAATTCAATGTATATTTGGATCTTAAAAAAGGTGTCCAAATGTAATTATTTTTGATATTGTTAATATGTGTCAGTGTGTCCTTATTGTGCCTTTGGCAACCTGAAAGCTAAGTTGGAACAGTAGACTCTTTTGTACTAATTAATTGGTTGATACAACTGTGTCAGATGGCTGGAGATACAGGAATGTGCAGTAATTAATGTGTTGCAGAGCGGTACAGAAGTTTATACATAGAAATGAGTTTCAGGGGGCAGAAGTTTTTTCAAAATAATGGGGTAAGTTATTTCTAAAAATGCCCTAACGGGAATAATCTACTCTTCTTTCTCAGTCCAATGGAAAGCACAGTATAAAGAATAAAGAATCATGCATGCATGTGCAGGTACTTGTGGGTGTCTGTAACTGTGAAACATCTCCTCTTTACTACACTAAAAAAAACATTATATACTCTTTTCTGTACCTAAAAAAAGCATTATATAATTAGTCAATATGAAAATAGTAATTGTTCTTAAATGGCGACCTAAAGTCCATTGTAGTTGAATGCTATCTATTTTCCCTATAGCCAGCATAATAAGAAGAAGACCACAAAATAACAAAAAGGCAGAAAGAATAATTATGTCAACATATCTCCATTTCTCCAAACCTCTAGAGATATTTGCATATCTATATGTGGATGATATCAGCAGCTTACATTTATAAGTTGCAGTAGGTTAACTTACCCTCAGGAATCAATTCAAGGTGAGGTGCTACACATCATCACAAAGAGGTACTGATTCCATACCATGAATTTATGTACAGTTTCCACATAGAAATCAATAAAATCTTTAAATGGTCACTAAATTTTCATCAAACTTTGCATAAATCAAGTACAAGGGAATATAACAAACGTTGTACTATAACTTATTCGAGAAAAATGTCTCTTTCTCCACTCAGACTAATTTTCTCCCCCTCCTAACTAATCACTTAGTCTGAATTCACTGCTTTTCCGTCTCCTCAAGTCAAAATGGACTCACTGAGGGAAGCAGGTTACAGCTGCCCATAGAAGGCTATGGAGAGGGGTGGAGGAACAGGAAGCAGGAGCAAGTTTAAGGAGAGAGGGAGAGAGAGAGAGAGAGAGAGGGATAATGTCCTCCATGTTTCTGCAGCTTCTATATATATATATATATATATATATATATATATATATATATATATAAATTTATTTTTGTTGTCTGTTCTTTATTCACGGCCAAACAACTAGACCAATCTGCACCAAATTTCGCACATAAGTAAATCACGCGCTTCCGAAGGTTTCGACCGGGTTTAAACTCTCTAGGACTTACTGTTCTGGACATATTCACAAAAGCAAATATGACACCACTGTCTTCCATAACAAGGACCTTTCTCCATATCACATGACCCGTATTAGCCAATAGAGAAGCTCACAGGTCCTTCATTCTTGGCCTCACTCACATACACACAGTTTAAGACCAGGTTTCCATAACAACCCAGTCATTGTTCTTTACTCTACGTGTTACTCGCTGTAAATGAACTGCACCTGTGCTGGATTTGAACATTCTCATAAATTTAAACCGTTTCATACCAGTCATGCCTCCAAAAAGGAACCTGCACTTAGATGAAAGACTCCTGTGGCAAAGCAAATGGCTGCCGCCCGAGCTGCTGAAATCCCTCAACAGTACCAAGCCCGTGGATTTCAGCATTCCCACAAATTGAAACCCTTCTAGACCAGTCGCGCCTCCAAAAAGGAACCTGCACTTGCACTTTATTGGATATGTTGGCTTCATATCAGTAGGAAATTAAGTTTTTAACCACACACACAAACAACAAACAAATGAATCAGTGTGAAGCCGGGGAACTCTATTCTATATTATAAAAGTCAACGTCTGTTTGTCGTCCTCTATAGTATCCAAACACCTGAACTATTTGACCCCAAATTTGGCACATAAATACATTGGGTGTCCAGGAAGGTTTTCATAAATGTCCTAACCTTGCCGTTGTTCTCTGTTATCAGCCATTATAGCAAATGTCTGTTTGTCGTCCTCTATAGGCATCCAAACACCTGAAATATTTGACCCAAATTTGGCACACAGACAGATCGGGTGTACGGTAAGGTTTTTGTAAATGACAAAACCTTGCCATTGTTCTCTGTTATCAGCCGTTATAGCGAATGTCTGTTTGTCGTCTTCTATAGGCATCCAAACACCAGAACTATTGGACCCCAAATTTGGCACATAGGTACATGGCCGGCCTTAGATACGTTCGACCAGTGCAGTCGCACAGGGCGCCAGCCACCACACTGCAAGAGGGGTGCCAGTGGGTGTGTGTATCCCTGCGCCGTTGCAACTACCAGCGGGTCAGGTGCCACTCACTAACTGCACCCAGGGCCGGCCTTAAGCAGTCGCGTTTCCGCCCGGGCGCTTCTTCACTTAGTGGCCGTCGCTACCGCTGTAACAGCCATAGCGGCTGCTAGCGGCGACACCGGGCATGAGGGCAGTGGTGCCGCTAGCAGCCGCTGCAGCTGCTATAGCGGTAGCGACGGCACTATAGCAGAGCAGGGAGTTATCTCCCTGCTCTGCTATGTACTAGCGCCACTGTAGCTTCCTGAAGGCCACACGGGGATTCCACTCCTGGAGCGCTGCTTGATGTCTCTGTCCATATATGGACAGTGACAACAGGGGAAACTCCTGAAGCGGAATCCCCATCCACAGCATTGCAGACGCTGTGACCGGGTATTCCACTCCAGGAGAAGCCAATGATGTCATGGACACAGACGACAGGAGCTTCTCCTAGAGTGGAATCCCCGGTCACAGCGCCGGCAACGCTGTGGACGGGGATTCCGCTTCAGGAGCTTCTCCTGATATCACTGTCCATATATGGACAGAGACATCAAGGAGTGCTCCAGGAGCAGAATCCCCGGCCACACGGGGATTCCGCTCCTTCAGGGAGCTACAGTGGCGCTATCTACAGGAAGGGGGGTTTGCTATCTACAAGGGGGCTGTGGGCTGTGTGGCACTACATACAAAAAAGGACAACTGTGCAGGAGCACACAAAATACACAGCTTTCCCAGGTATCAAATAAATGTGTGGAAATAAACTAAGATATAACTTTTATTTAATCTAGCTAAAAGTTTTAGACTGGGTTTAAGCTCTCAAAGACCTACCATTCTCGACATATTAACAGAAGCAAATATGGCACCACTGGCTTCCACATCAAGGACCGTCCACCATATCACATCAGATGACCGATATTAGACAATAGAATATTGCAGGTCCTTCACTCTTAGCCTCACTCACAGACTCACAGTTTTAGACCAGGTTTCCATAAGAACCCAGCCATTTTTTTTCTCAACATGTTACTCACCGTGACAGGACCTATACCTTAAACTACACTGTACCTATACTGGATTTCAGCATTCTCATAAATTGAAACCCTTTCATACCAGCCATGCCTCTAAAAAGGAACCCTGCACTTGGATGAAAATCTACTGTGGCAAAGTGCATGGCTGCTGCCCGAAATGCTGAAACCTCTCAGCAGACCCAAGCCCATCTCCAGGCTGACCAGATGCGCCACAGCCAACAACGGGCTACTGAAACTCTGGTGGAAAGGTCAGAATACCCGATTTACCTGTTCCACCAGAAGAGCACACAACTTTGCTCGATGGTTCCTCCGTGCATTCTGCCGTGTTTCTGAGACATATCCGGGTCTACAACAATGCCTTCCAGATGACGTAATTTGGATGTGGAAAACGTGTCCTGGAGCCAGGATACATATCAACATTCAAGATCCAGGGCCACGTCTACCACACGATCAGATCTCTATTGCCACCATTTAATGAAGACAATCTGTCAGCATCGCCTTTATATCTTCAAGTTTTATTCATGGGTGACAGCACTACAGAAGTAGATGCCCATCATAGAAACAATCCCCTCACTAAGCCACACATTATTCGCAAGTTGCAAAATATGTTGCACCAGCACAATCCATACCAGTAGCAAACAAAGCTTTAAACCACACACAAACAACAAACGAAATAGACCCGTGCGAATCCGGGCAATTCTGCTAGTATTTGATATATATAGAGATAGGAGAGAAGATTCTCCTCTTCTATGTTTGCTGTGTATGGGAAAACTGATAGCAATCAGGCTCCACCGACTATCTCAGAGAAAACTGAGAATTAAAGATAGCGCCTGCTGAGGGGAAAACTTCTAAAAAAAAAAATGCCATATACAAGTTATATAATGTCCAAAAAAAGAACAGCTTATTCTGAAAAGTCACCTAAAAGGGTAGGCATGCTTTAATTTTTACAAATAATAGCTTCAAGATAAAGAAGTTGGTTGAGGCCAAATGGAATACAAATGGTAAATTATACTAAAGGCCCCCTGCACAAGGCCCCTCCTACACACGGCCATAGCAGTAATCACTGTCCGTGATTACGGGAACAGACGGCCGCGGACAGTCGGAGCACGGTCCGTAAAATCAGAAAATAGTACATGTCCTATTTTTTGCAGATGCTTTCTACGGCCCGGACACCTTCCCGTGAATATACGGGAGGGTGTCTGTGGGCAATAGAAATGAATGGATTCGTACTTTGATCCGCAATTACGGATCCATGATTGTGGATAAAAATTACGGTCGTGTGCATGGGGCATAAGAGTTATGAAGTTTCATTTCTTTTTAAAGGACAACAGTAAATACTGTGATTGAACTTTTTAGCACATGGAATCACAAATCCAATAGCACATAGTGGAGTACATTTTGGTGATAGTTTTGTTTTGGAGCACCAATTTAAAATATTGCAGTATATCATAGTGATATTTTAGCGTAGAGGCCACCATGCATGACCATTGATGGGTCACATATGTAATTGCAAATAGAATTGCATTCTATAGTCTATATAAATCAGACAGTGTGAGAAAGACAGGAAAGAAAAATAAGAGAACAGGAGCAAAGTAGGGAAGGCTAGGGGATTAGTCATCATACTTTACCCAGCAACACGAAACAGGATTTTATTTATTTAATAATTTTTTATTATATTCCTTTAAATTTTTTAAAATAAAGGTTTTTATGGCTTTTTCTAGTTTAAGCGTTCACCTTACTATCTTTTTAAATGCAATACCTGCTAGTTAAGGTATGGAGCACGCAACAGGATTAGCTGATGGAAGCGGATATATTTCCAAGGCAGCAGAAAATTAGGTATGGTTAATTTACAAGTCAATTTATTATCAATTACAGGTTAAATATGTGTGAAGTTCTATCTTAGATAAATGGTCAGGTTCATTAAATCTTGTCATGACCAAAGTTAAATTCCAAGTGAAGTAACAAACTGGTGCTTAAGCCATTCAAAAACACAAGCAGGAAAAAGATATAAGGAGAATGGTTTGCAGCTTTGAGAGACAAGGTCATGGTAATTATAATTTTAGGAGTTCTTATATTGCCAAATGCCATCTTCTACTATTATTTGTCAGCCGCTTTCTTCCTGAGCAGAAGCTTAGCCTCTGCTTTAATCATTTACACCCAGACTTAGATGTAGTGTACAGTATTGTTGTAGAAATATCCTTGAAATACATCTGCTACCGCTACTTGTATCTGGCCAATAAGCCGTATCTGTTTTAGCAAACAACTTAAAATCCAAGTTAACCAGGGTCACGTTACATCAAACACTTCAGCAATCTTGAAAAGATTGAAAAAAATATTTAATGAGTTTCTAGAGGAAAAAAATTCTTATTCAAGTCCAAAGAGAAAGTATATTTATTTCTACCCTCTTTAGAGCTGACCTCGACAACTACTTATTTGTCTAGCAATAACTTAAATGTGTATTATGCAGGGCTGGCATCAGCACCCGACGAACCCGGGCAAGTGCCGGGGCCCACTACTTTTGGGGGGCCACTCGGCCGCCGGGTGCTGTCGCTGCCGTCGTCACGACATCACTGTCCATATACGGACAGTGATGTCGGGAGGAGAGAAGGAGTCCCAGGCAGACTGCTGGTGGCTCTGCTCTGGGACTCAGTCTCTGGGGAAGCCCTGACATCACTGTCCATATATGGACAGTGTTGTCAGGAGCAGAGCAGTGTCCCAGGCAGAGTGCTTGTTGCGCTCTGCCCGGGACTTTGACTCTGAGGTTGCCCTTGACATCACTACCCATACATGGACAGTGATGTCAGGGGCTTCACCAGAGTCGGAGTACAGGAGCAGAGCATTTACTAGCGCTCTGCCTGGGACTTCAGATCTGCTCTCGACATCACTATCCATATATGGACAGTGATGTCAGGAGCAGAGCAGGAGTCCCAGGCAGAGTGCTAGTAGTGCTCTACCCAGGACTATGGCTCTGGGGTTGCCCCTGACAAAACTGTCCATATATGGATAATGACGTCAGGGGTTTCTCCTGAAGTGGAATTCCCAGCCAGAGCATCGGCAATGCTCTGGCTGGGGATTCCACTCCTAAAGGGAACCCCAAAGGCTGTGAGGGAGGCTGTGTGGTACTACGAGGGAGGGTGGCTGTGTGGCACTATCAGGGAGGGGGGCTGTGTGGCACTACCTGGGAGGAAGGGGCTGTGTGGCATTACCTGTGAGGCGGAGGCTGTGTGGCGCTACCTGGGAGATGGGGGCTGTGTGGCACTACCTGGCAGGCGGGCTGTGTGGCACTACCTGGGAGGGGATGCAGTGTGGCACTATCTGGGAGCGGGGCGGTGTGGCACTACCAGGGAGGGGAGCTGTGTGGTACTATCTACAGAAAGCACTAATTACAAACTGGGGCCTAACTTCTATATGGGGGCATAAACAGGGCCTAACATCTATATGGGGGCCGCCGTGAGTTCCCCAGCAAAGGGGCCTACTAATTCTGTGTCGCCCAAGGGCCCACATAAACCTGGAGCCGGCCCTGGCATTATGTATTAGTTAAAACAAAAAACACTGTCCAACTGAGTTCATTTATGATCCAAAAGACTGAAATAGAGACAGTCACTACTAAGGGGGAGTTCACACAGAGTTTTTTGCCTATTTTTTTGACGCCGAAACCGCGTCGTAAAACTCGCCAAAAAATGGCAGAAAATGCTTACCATTGATTTCAATGGGAGGTGGAGGCATTTTTTTCCCGCGAGCGGAAAAACTGGCTCTCGGGAAGAAGAAGAAGGGACATGCCCTATTTTCGGGCGTTTACGCCTCTGAACTCTCATTGACATCAATGGGAGGCAGAGAAAGCGTATTTCACTGCGTTTTTTGCCTGCGGCGCTCAATAGCCGCGGGCGAAAAATGCAGCGAAAATCGGGGTGCCGGCAGAGCAAAATCTGCTTCAAAATTCCAAACGGAATTTTGAGGCAGATTTTCCTCCTGCAAAAAACTCTGTGTGAACCCAGCCTAAGGCCTCATTTACGCGAGCGTGTGCATTTTGCGCACGCAAAAAACGTGGCGTTTTTCGTGCGCAAAATGCACTTAACAGCTGCGTGTGTCATCAGTGTATGATGCGCGGCTGCGTGATTTTCGCGCAGCCGCCATTATTATGACACTCCGTTTGGATGTTTGTAAACAGAAAAGCACGTGGTGCTTTTCTGTTTACATTTAGAGTTTGACAGCTGTTGCGCGGATCACGCAGTTCGCACAGAAGTGCTTCCGTGCGACCTGCGTGGTTTTCACGCACCCATTGACTTCAATGGGTGCGTGAAGCGTGAAAAACGCTGAAATATAGAACATGTCGTGAGTTTTACGCAGTGCACTCACGCTGCGCAAAACCCACGGACTATCTGCGTGAACACGTACGACATGCACTATTTATTATACTGGTGCCTGGGTGCATATGCTCCCACTTCATCCCAGCTTGCAGTGATCTTAGGCCTAGTTCACACAACGTATTTTGCAGGCAGAAAAAATCTGCCTCAAAATTCCTTCATGAATTTTGAGGCAGATTTTGACCTGTCTGCATTTTATTGCCACGGCTTTCGCAGCATTTTCGCCTGCGACCATTGAGGACTGCAGGCAAGAAACGCCGCAAAAAAAATGCTTTTTCTGCCTCCCATAGATTTAAGTGGGAGGTCAGAGGCAGACTCGTGGCAAAAAAGGACATGACGCTTTTTTTCCTGTGAGTGGCTAAAAGCCGGGCCAGGAAAAATAAGCCTCGGCCTCCCATAGAAATCATTTGGAATACGATTTCGGCCATTTCTTTGGCGCTGATTCCGAAAAGGATACACTTCCAAGGTCTGCAGACACTGAATAAGCAGGAAAGACTACCTTTGTGACGTATTAGGCATGCTTGCTCTTTTCTTTAGTGTTGACATTTTAGCTCTGCTAGTTATTGCACAGCTTCAATTCTGTCTTAACTGAATTTGCTATTATAATCTGAAATAGACTAAAATCCACCACGTGTGCCATAAGTGACTCAGTCTGCTGCTCTATCTCTCTTCAATCCTTTACACTGCAGCTCTGCGTGTGCAGATAGGCTCCTGTGTATAAGCACAAGCTCACCAAGATGTCCAATAAAGCAAAGGCAGACTGATTATTAACTCCAAACAACTGAAACATCAGTAAGAAAATGTTTCTATCAGGCAACTTATGATATAGCCTTAAACTTATAGCCCTTATGAACTTCAATAAAAGGGAACTATCGTAACAATTTAATTTTTCTTCATAGAGTGCAATACAAGGCAATGATCAATACGTATATACATTGTAACATGTCACCTTAAATAAATTATTACTGCTTGTTCACTGCTGCTCCAATCTTATGAAATAGGGAGTGTGTAGTACTGGAATGCAGAATGATTTAAGTAAAAAAGAATTCCATTATCTTGTCGGTGAAAGGGCATGACCACACATGGCGGAATTCCTCCGCAACTGTCCGCATCCATGCCGCACAGAATCTGCGTTGCAGATTCTGCTGCGGATCTGCACAAAATGTGCAGTACATTGATGCGGACTAGCTGCTGCGGACTGCGGGAAAAGTGCTTCCCTTCTCCCTATCAGTGCAGGATAGAGAGAAGGGACAGCACTTTCCCTAGTGAAAGTAAACGACTTTCATACTTACCGGCCGTTGTCTTGGTGACGCGTCCCTCTTTCGGCATCCAGCCCGACCTCCCTGGATGACGCGCCAGTCCATGTGACCGCTGCAGCCTGTGCTTGGCCTGTGATTGGCTGCAGCCGTCACTTACACTGAATCGTCATCCTGGGAGGCCGGACTGGAGACAGACCCAGGGAGTTCTCGGTAAGTATGAACTTATATATTTTTTTACAGATACATGTATATTGAGATCGGTAGTCACTGTCCCGGGTGCAGAAACAGTTACTGCCGATCGCTTAACTCTTTCAGCACCCTGGACAGTGACTATTTACTGACGTCTCCTAGCAACGCTCCCGTCATTACGGGAGCCCCATTGACTTCCTCAGTCTGGCTGTAGACCTAGAAATACATAGGTCCAGCCAGAATGAAGAAATGTCAAGTTAAAAAAGCAAGACGCATCCGCAGCACACATGACATGTGCATGACAGCTGCGGACTTCATTGCGGAACTTTGAATCTCCATTGAAGTCAATGGAGAAATTCCGCCATGAGTCCGCCACTGCTCCGCAACAGACAGAGCATGCTGCGGACACCAAATTCCGCTCCGCAGCCTATGCTCCGCAGCGGAATTGTACGCATCGTGTAAACGAACACTGCTAAATTAAAGTGAAAGTCAATGGAGAAACGGCTCCGCTGCGGATTAACGCTGCGGAGTGTCCGCAGCGGAATTTAAGTGAAATTCCGCCATGTGTGAACCCGCCCAAATACTTGTGCCAGTCTCTAGCTTAGGTTTGATAACCTTTGCTGCCATTTTATCAACTGTTTAACTACATTAACTGCAAATAACATATTACTCATGTCTAAAACGACTTCATCAAGGTCTGATAACTTCTCCCTCAATTACTATTCACTAGTAAGCCCTGTAGTCTAGGAAGGTTGCATTGTGTACTCCCACGGTAAACACAAATTCTATTTTAGATTGGATAAAGTCCCACAGTTGTTTCTTTATTTATTTCTTTTACTTTGTCTTCCTGTTTCTTGATCAAAATTCTGTTAGAATAAATTTGCTGAATCGGCTTCCTGCATTCTGTGGAGAGCAGACTGATTTGAATTAAATCCTAAAATGACCGAGCGTATTGTATTAAGGAGATGCTTAGTTTGCTGATGCTAGGTATACAGTATTGGGAAACTTCATTCCTTGCAACGCTCTTCAATAGGCTTAAAGCAAGCCTGTAGCTGACAGGTCAGATATAAACAATTGACACCTGAAAAATACTATTTATTAATTATTATAATGGGAGCTAATTTTGCTCATTAACCCCTTAAGGACATGGCCAATTTTGGCCTTGAGGACAGAGCAATTTTTTTTAGATTTCCCTCTTTGCATCCCGACGCTCATAACTCTTTTATTTTTTGTACAACGTAGTTGTATGAGACTTTGTTTTTTCCAGGATGAGTTGTACTTTATGTAGGTACCATTTTTTGGTACAAATACATTATCGTTTAATTTCTATAAATTTTTATTTTGGCGAAATTGCAGAAAAAAAGCAGTTCCGCAGCAGTTTTAATATTTATTTTTTTACACCATAGACCGATCATCATAAATAATGTTATACATTTGTTGTACAGGTTGTTACGGTTGTGGCGATACCAAATATGTCTATATTATTTCATGTTTTGGGACTTATATTTTAAAAAGTTTATTTATTATAAAAAAATGTGTGTTTCTGTGTATTTTTTTTACTTTTTATTTATTTATTTATCATAAATTTTTTTGACATTCATTTAACTTTTTTTTTTAATCCCATAAAGGGATTTATCATTTTGATTATGTAACTGTAATGTACTGGCATAGATCGATATGCCAGTACATTAGCCTGTTACTGATCGTACACAGGCAGTTGTTAGGGCATACCTCAGTATGCCCTAACAACAGGAAATATGTTCAGACAGCCCTGGGGTCCTTCAATGGACCCTGGGCTGTCTGGCCATATGAGTTGTGGGCTTTGATCGTGTCACAGTTATCTTCTGTGACGCGATCAATGTGCAGTCCCCCCTCCTTGAACGCTGCGATCAGCTTTCAAACACAAAATTTAAAAAAAACTAATCCCCAAAATCTAAAATTAGGCTTTAAGGAATTTATCCTTTTAGGAAACCGGTTGCCACTCAAAGTTAATGACAAGTTCCTTACGTAATTCTTTTCCTGCGGTTCCAGCAGGTTGTCCATGCATATTCGATATATCACTGAAATGGATTTTAAGTATTTATGAAGCAAGGAAATTCTGAATTATTAGGGTCCTCTGATAGTTACATTTAATCTTTACCTCCTTCATTACTTTTAATTTGCCAAGTAGGAAAAATTATACCACAGTCCATTATAGGAGCATCATTCACCAACATTAAAGAATGTGGAGTATTTTATCAAATAAAGACACACACACTGGAGTTTAAAAGTTAGCAATAAGTCTAGAATCCCCTCCACTGCTTGCTTTTACTGGTTCCCATCCATTGCTTTACTATGGAACAGTGGGTCAGTATCACACAGTACTACTTACCACCTATTAGCTGTAGAAAATATCTAAAGTCCTCTGTCAAAGGATTGTCCTTCTTACCACAATATTTTTGCTCGACAAAATATTTTTTAGCTTGAACTTCAAATTGTAGCATAGATTGTCATATTTATGTGGTTTTATAGCGAAACTGTCACAAATAAATACACAGTAAACACTGAGGTCCCTGTTCTTCCCAAACCTCTGTCCCTATCTACTTGTACGACCAGGCTAGGTAACTCTAATTACAGGCAAAGGCCTACAACCCCAGGCTGAACTAAATAAGGAGAGGGCGGGAGCTCAGGAGCATCAGCCAGGCTTTGATTGGCCTGACGCTCCTGATCTCCTATTGGCTGCAGACTGCTGCAGTCTGCCAGGCCGGGCAACGCCCGAGTGAGTAACTCTCGACGTCCTGGAGACCGAGGGAGCCGCAGGAAGGGAGTGCGTGACATAAACCTTCTGAGATAGTTATTGCATTACCTTGGTATCCAAACAAAAAGGACATATTCAGTTCTGCTACATCTTTATCCATCGATGCATTGACTTACCTCCACATAACCTTGAAAAACACATATGTTATAAGTTGAACACTACAAATGCAAGTTTTTTTTTATCTTTGTTAAGGGACACTCATCATCTATGTACATTACTGCATTGAAACAAATTATGAAACATCCTCAAGGTTTCCAAGCTTTCCCAGTTTGATACCATGTCCAGATAAAACATAACCTGGACTAATGAAAGATTTGATTAACAATGATGGGATGCAATATGTTCTTATTACAGAGTGTGATTATGCTTCTAAATTATTGAATCATGACATGCTTGAATCAATGTGTTCCAATTTACAATGTACAGTAAGGCTGGGTTCACACGAGCACATTAATGTCCGTAATGGACGGACGTATTTCGGCCGGAAGTCCCGGACCGAACACAGTGCAGGGAGCCAGGCTCCTAGCATCATAGTTATGTACGATGCTAGGAGTCCCTGCCCCTCCGTGGAACGACTGTCCCGTACTGAAAACATGATTACAGTACGGGACAGTTGTCCTGCAGCGAGGCAGGGACTCCTAGCGTCGTACATAAGTATGATGCTAGGAGCCCGGCTCCCTGCACTGTGTTCGGTCCGGCACTTGCGGCCGAAATACGTCCGTCAATTATGGACGTAATGTGGTCGTTTGAACATACCCTACATGTTGGGGTATGTTCACACGCTGAGCCAAAAACGTCTGAAAATACGGAGCTGTTTTCAAGGGAAAACAGCACCTGATTTTCAGATGTTTTTTGAGCAACTCACGTTTTTTGCGCCGTTTTCGCAGCGTTTTTGTGCCGTTTTTTCGGCCGTTTTTGGAGCTGTTTTCAATAGAGTCTATGAGAAAACGGCTCCAAAAACGTCCCAAGAAGTGTCCTGCACTTCTTTTGACGAGGTTGCAATTTTACGCGTCGTCTTTTGACAGCTGTCAAACGACGACGCGTTCATTACAGGTTGTCTGCACAGTACGTCGGCAAACCCATTCAAATGAATGGGCATATGTTTGCCGACGTATTGGAGCCGTATTTTCAGACGTAAAACAAGGCATAATACGCCTCGTTTACGTCTGAAAATAGGTCGTGTGAACCCAGCCTTGTACTTTTTACAGTGTCCTAACACTTTCAGCAAAAATTATAAACATAAGCAAGACCTACCATTTTTTAGTCGCCAATATCTGATATTACACAATACTATATGGAGCACCAATGTTCTGATTCCACTTGCAGAGTTCCTTCAGATGTTTCCTTCATTGGGGAACAAGTCATATTCACGCTGTATATGGCCACATTCATATAAATATGGATATTGAAGAGTGTAATATAATCTCTGTTACTTGGATAGAGATTGTCATCTTACATATGAATGCACAGTGTTTTCATCCTGCTGTATCAATAGATATAATGTGTCTCTGTATTATTTATTTTACTTCTTATTGTACAGGGTGTAACTACTTAACTCATTATACAGTAACTGTTTATAACATTGATCCTGTAAAATTGATATACATAGTATTTACATATTATAGCATATTCCCCATTACGGTACATAATGCCTCTCTTGTAGACACATTAAAAAGAAAGCATTTTATTATGTGCATTTTAATAAGTCCATTTATTTTTTCGTATTCTTTTTTGATAGTTTCTCATTGATCTGAAATTTGGCTAGAAGCCCATTTATAATGCAGCAAATGAACAATTTCTCATTGACTCAGTTTTGTAGCAAAAAATTTTTAATATGTGTTTGATCTTCAACTTCTTCAGCTACAGTACCAGCAGGCAGTCTTGAGACTCTAAAGGGTTGACCCTCAGAGGACAGCTGAATCATAAGTTGACCTCAGTCACTTCATAAAGTCTTGTCTGGGATTACAAAATCTGTTCTAGACTGAGATATTTTTCTAGTATTGATCAGGTTCAACTGAACATAGTTTGGAGCTAAAAGGGAGAAAAAGTAAAAAAACTAAAATAATCCTAAACAGGACTATCTAGTTCTAGTACTCCGCTTGTTTTTTGAGAAATGTTGTTTATGTCCTATTTCCTTAAATATTGCTTGTTATATCATGCAGAATGTTGTTGCTGATTCTTGCTCTGACATTTTCAGGGGTTTAAATCAGGCATCACCTTGTAGTAATTGAAATGTGTCTTTTTCCAGACAAAAACATTGTTTTCTGAAGCTGAGAATGATTCCTCTAGTGACATATTATAGTCATGGGGAAACACTCAGTCTCTGACACTTTAGAGTGCTTCAACTCTAAAATGCTGATGCACAGCTTCAGAACTTTGAATTTTTCTGGTTGGCAAAACTAGCATTCAATCACTCAACTGTGACATCAACCAAGATTAAAGAGAAAACGGTACTCTTCTATTCAGTCATATTAATATTAAGCACAGGAGCAGTTAAAAATGTAGTGGTATACAACTAAGCCTGAACAATCACAGCCCAGAGATGCTGTCCTCTCCTCCGCTGGTCAAGGTGTCACAGGAATGTGCTATAATATCCTTCATCACAGGAGAACTTAATCCTCTTATAGATCCCATGGCAAGGCTCATGTGAAACCCTCTTCTCAAGGTTTAAGCTGTGTCTGTTATTTCTTCAAATATATATCTCTTCAGATTTAACCCTATATGCATTTTTACTAAGTTTAACAACATTATGTTCAGTGCAAGATTTTTCTTAATTTTTTTTTTTTGGAGGGGGGGGTGTCTTTTTTTCTCTGATAAGCACTATGTTCTATCAGAAGACAATAATAAATGGAAAACGCTAAACTTCTGAGATTGCATAAGGTTTAGATTAAACAGTGAAAACTTTAATGCATTATTTTTTAGCTAAAACCTAAATTGATCTAAAAAGGAGAAGTAAAAGTCTTTCCTTTTATATCTGTCCTCTCTTCAGGGACCACTCCTGGCTTGGGTAAAAAAAAAAGGCATCATAAACTGCACCAAGCATGCCATGTAACATGATTGCAGTTATTTTCCTTTGCAACGTCTCCTTCTGCTCCTGTCTGCATCCATCAATCAAATGACATCACTTCCTGTCTTAGTGACCACAGTATCTAGTCTACTAGCAGAACAGACTGTTGTGGTCACAGACAATAATTCTGCTGGGAGTGAACAGGACAGGGAGGCTTCAACCATGAGGCCAGAAGCAGATATGAAAAATGGCTCCCAATAATGGGCTATGTTGGGAGGACTTGGGCTTGCACTAAAGGATACAAGTTAAGTAGAAAAAAAAAAGTTCTTATGTGCATAGAGCTGCGGTCTATGTTAGACTGGTGAATGGGACTTTTTCTGGAGGAATTAGGCTTTAACAAAGCTTTCTTTTAATTCACCAAATTACCACTACCGAAATATTTGTGTTTGCTATTCCAATCCCTCATTTAATTTCCCTCAAAGTAATAAAACACAGCACAGTATAGCATAGTATCCAAGAACAGCAATTATAGACTAAAAGGAAAGACATTTTCCAATTATTAAACATATAATTTTTTAGACTTTTACTAAATATTTTTTGTGCGTAGCTTCTTATAAACTGCTAATATAAATATGCTTTCATTTTTATTAAATATAAACAGATTATTGCAGACGATCACTGAGAACTGTAATACAAAGCGTTTTGTTTTTTTTTTAATTTAAAAAAATCCACATTGAAGTTGATTTTAAGATGATCTTAGATAGTGACATAAATAGCAGTTTCATTCTGTACAGTACTATCAACAAATCTCCACTTTGCTAAGAGAGCTACTGCATTACGAAACATCTATTTATGTACTTTTCTCGAATATATGCTTTAAAGTGGTTCCATAAGTAGAGGTTCAGCACTTTGTCAATTAATGGTTATTTCTTTGGAAAATGTTTACTATATACAGAAGAATCTTTTCCCCTGTAGATTGACATCCACACTACGCTCTCTTGCTAAAGTTCCTCATTATTGGACATCATTTCTCCTTCATAAATGAGTTTCCTAAGGGTTCAATCAGTTGCCTTTCTCTTTGCCATCGATTGATTACAGCACCTTCAGTGGAATAGGAGCACAACATTCTGTATCCTGCAAAGCTTTGATGGTCCCTGTAAAACTAAGAAGTTAATCAATAGAATTCCCTTGAGTTGCACATTAGCGTGACTGTGTTTTACAAATCAAAAAGGCAATCGTTTTTTTTCCATGTGGAGAATTATATTCTTAACATTCAGCAAAAACCCAATCAATTATTCAAGTGTGATTTGAAATTATTGGGGCAGTAACACTTTGATGTATATATAGAGACAGCAGCCTAGTCCTGTGTTACCAGCAAATGTAATATAAGTAACACAGAACCACATAACAAGCAATCAGAATCTTGCTTGCATTTTTCTAACACAGGTAAGAAAATTTAAGAAAATATCTGATTGGTTGCTATGTACCTCTGTACTCCTATGATAAGACTGAGCTTCAGAACCAAAGGAACAGGAGGTGCTGTGCAGGGGAAAAAATATGAAATGGCCACTGTACTTCACTAACACTGCAGCCAATTAGTTTTTGTCAGAATCAGCCTTACTGGAGTGTGACGTGTTTGCATTACCCGTCACTACTGCAGGGGCACCACTGGCTTGGGTAGCCCGATTCTACACTTTTCCAAAAATACAGTACGGCAACTGCACATTGGTGGTACGGTGCATGCGGTGGTAAAATTGCAATTTTCACTCTAACATCCACTGTAAGACACCTGTAGGGTCAAAATTACCACTACATCCCTAGATTAATTGATTGAGAAGGGTTTCCACTGGTGCCTCAGGTTCTTTGCAATTGTGACATTCAGCTACATTCCCTAGTTTAGTGCTATTTAGGCTAATGTCTGTAAGGGTTAATTGGGCACTATATGATTGTATTAATTGGGCACGATATCCATAGGATATCCCAGCAAATGTACAATAAATGTGGATCCCACTTCTGGGACCCGCACCTATCTCTTGAACAGGGACCCCTGAATCTCATCCACTGAGTTATGAGGTGGCCGAATGTACGGAAACAGCCGAGCTAACTGAGCTGCCCTGTTTCCAGAACTCCCTTAGAAGTGAATGCGAGTTACCAAAACAGCGTAGGACTTTCTGTTTCCGTAGTCCCGGTTTCCGGAAGCAGTGTAGATTGCCGTGCTACAATGTTTCTGTAACACCCATTCACTAGCATTGCATTTTCGGAAACAGGGTAGCTCAGTGAGTTTGACTGTTTCTGTACTCCTGGCCACCTCGTAACTCAGTGGCCAGAGAGTGGCGACAGTGGGAAAAGGTAGGACGAGGGCAACATCTATCTGACATTTATGGCATATCCTGTGGATTTGTCATAAATGTCTGAGATGAATATACCCTTTAAAGGCCAGTGTTGGTTCTAGTTATTAGTGAGGGTCCCAGAGGTCATACGGTATGGCATATAAAGGTAGGCCATAATTTCAATACATTGGAGAACCCTTAAACCCCATATGTTTCTGGCAGTTCTCCTTTAATCTATTAAAAGAATAAACACTCAAAAATAATTGTTTAGTATTTTGTGCTACATATCAGGATTGTACACTAATTCCAAATGTTTAGGATGGCACATGGCATCTCTGGAGACTCAAATGATCACACTATGTCCTCACTTTCCTAATAGTATTCTAGTTTTGAATGAATTTTTCATGATTTCCTTATTAATTTATTGATGAATTTATTTTATAGTGCAACATATTCTACAGGGCTGTACACAGATTAAAGTTGCTTACATCAATTCCTATCTGATTTGCCATACACACATACATACATACATACATACATACATACATACATATATACATACATACATACGTACATACATACATACACACATACATAGATACGTACGTACGTACGTACGTACACACATACATACACACATAAATACATACATATATACATACATACATTAGTGGCAACTTCATAGAAAGACAGTTAGTTGACCAAAAAACATGCTGCGACCCTTCCATCTTATAAATAAAGACTTAAATGACATTAAATGACTGTATTCTACGTTGTCTGGTGCACAGGCTAGGAATACAATGTATAAGGTAAAATAAAAATAAGAACCTGTTTCAGGCTAAAATGAAGACAATAGTTTCCTATTTTTTCACTTTCATTATATTTATAAAATGAAGCGTGAACAGTTTATGTTTCTTAGCTCAGCATTGTCCATCATATCCTTTGCTACAAGTATATAGACATCATTTTTTTCTTTCTGTATTTTGTTCTTGAAGGAACCTATCTGTGTTTTTATACCAAAAAAGTTTAAAATATGTTTGTTCAGCTTACGATGAAACAGTTCTTGTTCTTCACACAGCTTATCTTTCTTTTGATGTTATTCCAAGAAAATTAAATTGCCTTTGGCAATAGCCAAGCAAGCTGAATTTGTATTACTGTAGTGCAGACAAGAACCATCTCTCAGTAGTACTTGTTCCCAGTGACCAAACACACATTTATAGTAATATTTCAGATCTTTAGCATTCCCAGCAAAGAGGATTTGTAATGAATCCGAGTTGTCTTTATTTGAACTGTGAGCTCACTTGGATTGTGAACTTCATTTTCCTCTGGATTTTTCTTCAGTGATACTATAAATTGCCTCTTTATGTTTACAGGCACACAACTGCTCAGAGATCTTGCTTTAACCATCTACAATCATATTCGACATGTCAGAAAGTAGAATTAACGGAAGTCTGCTGGGACGCCCACTGATTGCAAGAAACAAAGGAATCTCCATACTTGTTCCATAGAATATAATTGAACAATTGTTGGCAGAGTTTCAGATATATGGAAATTTCAAAACTTAAAGGAACACTCCCTGTAGAACTGATACATGGTGTTATGTCTAGTGCAGGATTTGAAGAGGCAACTCATGACTCAGAGATTCTCATGAATATTATTGTTCTTTGAATCCCTGACTCATGTATTGTCCCCTCAGCCACTTCACAAGGCATATCAGTCTTGCCTAGACCGTTTCTTTAAAGTGAAGTGTGTGGGCCTGGTGCTCACTGCTCAATGGAGCGCCACATCCCTCTTCATTCTTGCAATTTGTGTGATCCCCAGCTCAACAGACTTTCACTGCTGCTAAGAGATCCCTGAATAGAGTTTCTATCTGTCAGACTTGCATGACCGCCCCTGTATGAAATGGGTGCTAGGAGCACATGTGTGACACAAAAGCTGCCCATGCACATTAACTTAATGTATCCACAAACAGTATACTGTGTAGGGCAGCAGCCCAACTGTTGGATTTCAACATGCCTGATTCTTTGTGCCCCTAGGAGATAAGGGATGTCCTTAGATATGCTCTTCTCCCCATGGCAGTAAATGTTTATGCTCAGCCCATCACAGTATGCAGCTTAATGGGGAAGTTGAGTGTTCAGCTAACAGTTATAGCATAAAACTACAGCATTACAAAGACTATTAAAATACAGTAGTATTGGTTTATTGTATAGTTGCAAAAACACTTCACAAAATGTGTTTTGAGGCCTAAGTAAAATAAACCAATCTGTTTTTCACTAACACACTATCAGTGTAGGGTTCGTGGACCCACTGGGCTGTACCCTTTTGGCGGTATGGCAGCTTGCCAACAGGGTGCAGGACAGAGTCTATAGTTCATATAGGGTACCTGTGGCAGCTCGGACAGTAGCAAGGCAGGTTTGGCTGGGACTAGGCCGCAGGTAGATGTCAGGCATGGAGTAGCAGGACAGGCGTAGAATACAGCACAGCATGGCTCCGGCACAGCACGGCACTAGATAGCATGGGAACAGGAACAGAAACACACTGGGAGACCATCGCATAGACAAACTTAGGGTACGACAACAACGCTCAGGCATAGGAGCAAGGGGGCTGAACCCCTCTTATAGTTCAGGGACTCATGGGTTCATAGCTCATCAAAGTCCGCTGCCCCTTTAAGAGCAGGCACGAGCGCGCACCCTACGAAATACGGCTGTGGTGAGTGGAAGCAGGGTCGGCCCTAGGATAGATGGCGCCCTGTGCGAAATGATCTTTCGGCGCCCCACCCCATCATTAAAAAAAATGCCCCATAAAAAAATTATAATGCCCCTTTAGTGCCCCCATACAGTATAATAATAATATTTAATAATATAATATAGTACAACCCCTTCAAGGACACAGTATTTTTTCCTCTAATTGTGCCCACAGTATTATGCCACCTGAAGTACCCCTACACAGTATAATGTCCGCTTAGTGGCCCCCACACAGTATAGTGCCCCCCTGTAGATTTTGCCATATAGCCTCCCTGTAGACAGTGCCATAATCCCCCACCTAATTTTTGTAGATCGTGCCATACAGCCCCCCCACCTCCCCCTTGTAGAAAGTGCCATACAGTCCCCCTCCTCCCCCTTGTAGACAGTGCCCCCAAACTAAAACAAAAATTGTACTCACCTAGGCCACGTTCCCATGACGAACTGAGCTGCTCCATGACGGGATCCTGTAGCCTAGTACGGAGTTTCCCAACCTTTTCGGACTCGAGGCAGCACTGGAAAAATAAAATTTCCTCAGGGCCCCCCTACCAATAATATTTTCGAGAAAGACAGAAAATGGCTAAGAACAAGCACTACACTCGTAGGGTATGTTCACACACGTTTTTTGTAAGGCAAAAAAAATCTGCCTCAAAATTCCTTCAGCAACTGACAGCATTGTTTGACCTTTTTTGTGTGTTTTTTCTTAAGCTGTTGAAGCGAATACAAAAGACGCAAGAAAAAAAAGCTCCAAATGGGCGCCACAGGAATTTTCTGCCTCCTAATTAATTTAAATTGGAGGTCAGAGGCAGAAACCACTTGAAGACCATCAGCCCCCCACTCACAGTAAAATGACTATCAGCCCCCAACTCACAGTAAAATGACCATCAGCCCACCACTCACAGTAAAATGACCATCAGCCCACCACTCACAGTAAAATGACCATCGGCCCACCACTCACAGATTCCCCCTGTAGGTAGCGCCACACAGCCCCTTGTAGGTAGCACCACACAGCCCCCTTGTAGGTAGCGCCAGACAGCCCCTTTGCGTCATACAACCCCCTTGTAGATAGCGCCACACAGCCCCCTTGTAGATAGCGCCACACAGCCCCCTGTAAAAAGCGCCACACAGCCCCCTGTAGATTGCGCCACACAGCCCCCTGTAGGGAGTGCCACACAGCCCCCTGTAGGGAGTGCCACACAGCCCCCTGGTAGGAAGTTCCGCACTGCCCCCTGCTATGGAGTGTCGCACAGCCCCCTATTAGGGAGTGCCACACAGCCCCTGGTTGGTAATGCCCCACAGCCCCCTGGTTGGTAGTGCCACACAGCCCACAGCCCCCTGGTAGGTAGTGCCACAATGCCCACATTGCAGGAGCACACAAAATACCCAGCTTTCCCAGCTATCAAATA
The DNA here is from genome assembly GCF_050947455.1 of Rhinoderma darwinii. Classification (NCBI taxonomy): domain Eukaryota; kingdom Metazoa; phylum Chordata; class Amphibia; order Anura; family Rhinodermatidae; genus Rhinoderma; species Rhinoderma darwinii. Next base: position 94,330,686 of record NC_134687.1, on the reverse strand, counting down.
AATGTGTGAAAATAAGCTAAGATATAACTTTTATTTAGTCTAGTTAAAGGATTAATCCTTTTAGCTAGATTAAATAAAAGTTATATCTTAGTTTATTTCCACACATTTATTTGACAGCTGGGAAAGCTGGGTATTTTGTGCGCTCCTGCACAGTTGTCCTTTTTTTGTAGGTAGTGCCACACAGCCCACAGCCCCCTTGTAGATAGCAACCCCCCATTCCAATATAGATAGCGCCACTGTAGCTCCCTGAAGGAGCAGAATCCCCGTGTGGCTGGGGATTACGCTCCTGGAGCGCTCCTTGATGTCTCTGTCCTTATATGGACAGTGACATCAGGAGAAACTCCTGAAGTGGAATCCCCGTCCACAGCGTTGCCGACGCTGTGACCATCGATTCCACTCCAGGAGGACCTCCTGTCGTCTGTGTCCATGACGTCATTGGCTTCTCCTGGAGTGGAATCCCCGGTCATAGCGTCTGTAATGCTGTGACCGGGGATTCCGCTTCAGGAGTTTCCCCTGATGTCACTGTCCATATATGGACAGAGACATCAAGCAGCGCTCCGGGAGCGGAATCCCCGGCCACATGGGGATTCCACTCCTTCAGGGAGCTACACTGGCGCTAGTAGATAGCAGAGCAGGGAGATACCTCCCTGCTCTGCTATAGTGCTGTCGCTATCACTATAACAGCCGCAGCGGCTGCTAGCGGCGCCACCGCCCTCATGCCCGGTGTCGCTGCTAGCAGCCGCTATGGCTGCTACAGTGGTAGTGACGGCCACTAAGTGAAGAAGCGCCCGGGTGGAAAGCCCTGGGTGCAGTTAGTGAGTGGCACCTGACCCGCTGGTAGTTGCAACGGTGCGGGGATACACACACTGGCACCCCTCTTGCAGTGTGGCGGCTGGCGCCCTGTGCGACCCCACTGGTCGAACATATCTAAGGCTGGCCATGAGTGGAAACGAGCACTGGCGTCTCCTGAGGAGGAGGCTGGGGCCAGCGTACGCCGACTCGTGGCTGCGTCAAAAAAATGGGACATGCCCTATTTTCGGCCGATCTCCCAGCCGCCCGGCACCCATAATACACGCCCATCACTTGAATGTGCTCCAAGTGACTGCCGTGTCTTCCGTCGCTCTCTCTCTCTCCTTCTGCTCCTCACAGTGCGAAGTGCATGTGAGGAGGAGGGTATATTTTTTGCTGCCTGTAGGAGCGGAATCCCCAATCCCCGGCCACAGCTTCGGCAACGCTGTGGCCGGGGATTGGGGATTCCGCTCCAGCAGAAGTCCCTGACTTTACTGTGTCCATATATGGACACAGTGACGTCAGGGACTACTGAAGCAGAATCCCCACCGCTATGGCCAGGGATTCCGATCCAGGCGAAGTCCCTCAATTCACTGTCCATATATGGACAGTGAAGTGAGGGACTTCTCCTGGAGCTGTCCCCTATAGGAAAGTAGGTGGGTGCCATCTATGGGGGTGACTATGTATAAGGGGGTCTGTGTAGCACTACCTACAGGGGGCTGTGTGGCATTACCTACAGGGGGGCTGTGTGGCATTGCTTACAAGGGGACTGTGTGGCATTGCCTACAGGGGAGCTGTGTGGCATTACCTACAGGGGGCTGTGTGGCATTACCTACAGGTGGGCTGTGTGGCATTGCTTACAGGGGGGTCTGTGTGGCACTACCTACAAGAGGGTCTGTGTGGCATTACCTACAAGGGGGCTGTGTGGCACTACCTACAGGGGGGCTGTGTCAGTATCTACAGAGGACAGTGTGTGGCATTATCTACAGAGGGAAGTGTGTGGCAAAAAATGTACAAATGAAATTCATCCGATTTTAAAACGGACAGGGAAAAAAACAGATGCAAAACGGGTCAAAATCAGCCGTTGAAAACAGCAACATGGCCCGGAACAGAATCGGAACGGATGCAAAACAGATACAAAATGGCGGGGAAAAAAGGTCCAAAACTGCAGTTTTTATCGGCCGACACTAAGACCCGGACCCTGTCGTGTGAATAAGGCCTTGGGAATCCATTTCAACGTAATAGTTTACTTTGTCTATAAGACGGTAATTTTCGAATTTTCTAGCATTTGTTTTAATACAAGTGTAGTAAAAAATGAAGAATACTTGGCAGCACATTACATGAAATCCTAAGAGAAAATTCTTCAGGTAAATATAAAACAGTTGCTATGGAGATGCAATGGTTTAAGTGGATGTCTGATTAATTGGAAATCAGGATAAATCTAATGTAGACACGTACACCTGCTGTCCTTACGTACAATTTTTTTCTTAGGTGATACTACCCAACGCTGAAAGGTTAACTTTTGTTCACAGGATAGTCTGATCAACGCCAAATGGGTTAATAATTGCCCAATAACTGGGTATGGCTAACAAACACAAACTTCTCTGCTGGACAGCGAATTCACAGCACTGAATTCACAGCACTACAGTGAAGTCAAAAGCTGTGCCATTCTATATAGGAGAGGAAAGCATATGGGGTAAAATTTGTGAATAAAAAAAATTATAAAGAGAACTTGGCAGCACAATCGTTGGGAGCAGCCGTAGAAGAACAAAACCAGGCATGAATTTTGCTTTTCAACTGTTTACTCTTGACCTTTTACCATATAGAAGGTTAGCCTATCATATTAGTATAAGAACTGTAGCTGCTATATACTATATATAACATTCATTACAAAGAACCCCTGAAATCCCTATAATAAACATGTCCTTATATATATATACAGTGTAGGAAATAAGTATTTGATCACTTGCTGATTTTGTAAGTTTGCCCACTGTCAAAGTCATGAACAGTCTAGAATTTTTAGGCTAAGTTAATTTTACCAGTGAGAGATAGATTATATTAAAAAAAAAAAAAGAAAATCACATTGTCAAAATTATATATATTTATTTGCATTGTGCACAGAGAAATAAGTATTTGATCCCCTACCAACCATTAAGAGTTCAGCCTCCTCCAGACCAGTTACACGCTCCAAATCAACTTGGTGCCTGCATTAAAGACAGCTGTCTTAAATGGTCACCTGTATAAAAGACTCCTGTCCACAGATTCAATGAATCAGTCTGACTCTAACCTCTACAACATGGGCAAGACCAAAGAGATTCTAAGGATGTCAGGGACAAGATCATAGACCTGCACAAGGCTGGAATGGGCTACAAAACCATAAGTAAGACGCTGGGTGAGACAAGGAGACAACTGTTGGTGCAATAGTAAGAAAATGGAAACATACAAAATGACTGTCAATCGACATCGATCTGGGGCTCCATGCAAAATCTCACCTCGTGGGGTATCCTTGATCCTGAGAAAGGTGAGAGCTCAGCCGAAAACGACACGGGGGAACTTGTTAATGATCTCAAGGCAGCTGGGACCACAGTCTCCAAGAAAACCATTGGTAACACATTACGCCGTAATGGATTAAAATACTGCAGTGCCTGCAAGGTCCCCCTGCTCAAGAAGGCGCATGTACAGGCCCGTCTGAAGTTTGCAAATGAACATCTGGATGATTCTGAGAGTGATTGGGAGAAGGTGCTGTGGTCAGATGAGACTAAAATTGAGCTCTTTGGCATTAACTCAACTCGCCGTTTTTGGAGGAAGAAAAATACTGCCTATGACCCAAAGAACACCGTCCCCACTGTCAAGCATTAAGGTGGAAACATTATGTTTTGGCGGTGTTTCTCTGATAAGGGCACAGGACTACTTTACCGCATCAATGGGAGAATGGATGGAGCCATGTACCGTCAAATCCTGAGTGACAACCTCCTTCCCTCCACCAAGACATTAAAAATGGCTCGTGGCTGGGTCTTCCAGCACGACAATTACCCGAAACATACAGCCAAGGCAACAAAGGAGTGGCTCAAAAAGAAGCACATTAAGGTCATGGAGTGGCCTAGCCACTCTCCAGACCTTAATCCCATCGAAAACTTATGGAGGGAGCTGAAGATCCGAGTTGCCAAGCGACAGCCTCGAAATCTTAATGATTTACAGATGATCTGCAAAGAGGAGTGGGCCAAAATTCCATCTAACATGTGTGAAAACCTCATCATCAACTACAAAAAAGTCTGAATGCTGTGCTTGCCAACAAGGGTTTTGCCACCAAGTATTAAGTCTTGTTTGCCAAAGGGATCAAATACTTATTTCTCTGTGCACAATGCAAATAAATATATATAATTTTGACAATGTGATTTATTTTTATTTTTTAATATAATCTATCTCTCACTGGTAAAATTAACCTAGTCTAAAAATTCTAGACTGTTCATGTCTTTGATAGTGGGCAAACTTACAAAATCAGCAAGGGATCAAATACTTATTTCCTTCACTGTATCTATATATATATATATATATATATATATATATATATATATATATATATATATATATATATATATATATGTTAGAATACTCTTGTCTCAAAGTTTCTCTTCAGATTAGAGTTAGTTGTATTGGAAGCCCTAGGCATTTTCACAGGAGCTTCTTCCGCTCAGATATTGCATGAGTGAGAAAAAATGTGTGTATAATGAACCTCAAACAAGTTTCCCACCGTTGCTTGAACAATATAGGTGTTATGTAGGACTCCATCCCATTCATTTTCTGCAGGAAATAAAACAAATCATGCAAGTTTGACATCAGAGGTAATGGGAAAGCTTGTGAAATATTAAATTGTTGTGCCGGATTAAAAAAAAGGGTCTATTTTTTCTCCCCAAAAAACAGTGCCACTTTTGTCCATGAACTGTGTCTGGTATTGCGACTCATGCCCGTTCAAGTGAATAGGGTTTTCTGCAACACCAGACATAAGACATGAAAAAGAGTGGTGCAGTTATTTTGCGGAAAAATGCAGACCTTTTTATTCTAATTCTGGAAAAACACACTTTAAAGGCACTATCTTTGAAGTTACCCAGTCCCTTCCCATAGATTGAATTTTCTTGGTTTGTTGGCTAAAAATTTTGCTTTAATTACATTCCTTTAAGGAAAAATTTTTTAATATGGGTTTCTCTGGTGCTTATCTTTGTGAAAGTGGCATTTGCTTTTACTAGCCCTGAGCAATACCGGATACCAGGGCCGGGTCAGTACCAGGTGAACCAGGCCATGTTCTGGGGCCCACTACCCTTGGGGGGCCCACTCGGCCGCCGGCTGCTTTTGCATATCGACAATGATGTCAGGAGGAGAGAAGGAGTCCCAGGGAGAGCGCTAGCGGCTCTGCTCTGGGACTTCATCTCTGGGGAAGCCCCTGACATCACTGTCCATATATGGACAGTGATGTCAGAGGGAGAGAAGGAGCACCAGGCAGAGCGCTACAAGCAGCTCTGCTCCAGGACTCCGTCTCTGGGGAAGCCCCTGACATCACTGTCTCTGGTGAAGCCCCTGACATCACTGTCCATATATGGACAGTGATGTCGGGAGGAGAGAGGGAGTCCCAGGCAGAGCGCTAACGGCTCTGCTTCGGGACTGTCTCAGGGGAAGCCCCTGACATCACTGTCCATATATGGACAGTGTTGTCAGGAGCAGAGCAGTATCCCAGGCAGAGTGCTAGTAGTGCTCTGCCCAGGAATTTGGCTCTGGGCTTGCCCTTGACATCATGGACAGGGTTGTCAGGGCTTCCCCAGAGCCGGAGTACCGGAGCAGAGACTGTACTAGTGATCTGAATGGGATTTAAGCGCTACTCCAGACATCACTATCAATATATGAACAGTGATGTCAGGAGCAGAGCAGGAGTCCCAGGCAGAGTGCTAGTAGTGCTCTGCCTGGGACTATGGCTCTGGGGTTTCCCCTGACAACACTGTCCATATATGGACAGTGATATCAGGAGTTTCTCCTGAAGTGGAATCCCCAGTCAGAGCATCGGCAATGCTCTGGTTGATGATTCCACTCCTAGAGGGAACCCAATAGTCGCTACCTACAGGGAGGGAGGCTGTGTGGTACTACCAGGGAGGGTTGCTGTGTGGCACTAGCAGGGAGGAGGGCTGTGTGGCACTACCAGGGAGGAGGGGGATGTGTGGCACTACCAAGGAGAAGGGGGCTGTGTGGCACTACCAGGGAGGGGGGCTGTGTGGCACTACCTGGGAGGTGGGGGCTGTGTGGCACTATCTTGGAGGGGTGGCTGTGTGGCACTATGTGGGTGGGCTGTGTGGCACTACCAGGGATTGGGCTATATGGCACTACCTGGGAGGGGGCTGTGTGGCACTATCAACAGAGGGCACTAAATTTATGGGGGTACAAACTGGGGACCTAACTTCTATATGGGGGCATAAACAGGGCCTAACGTCTATATGGGGCCACAAAGTGATGTTTTCTGCCACCGCCGTGAGTTACCCCGCAAAGGGGCCTACTAAGTCTGTGTTGCCCAGGGGCTCACATAAACCTAGAGCAGGCCCTGACGGATACCCTAGTTATCTACAATGTGAGACCTGAGTCCTGGGCATTGGCAGATAGTTTATCATATGAGCCAATCTGCCGTAAGACCAGGTAGACCCATCACATCACAACCGTAGTGTTTGGTGGAGTAGGATCTCTTTGTAAAGCATTGCCAAGATGGCTACGTGATTAGATAGATTTAGAACATGCCTGGGATTCTCATCAGTCCTATTGTTGCAGTATTTTCGCATCTATATAATAAGAGGATACAATCTCTGTTTTCTGGGCTTATTCTCTTTTTTTAGACCCTATAATCTGCAATGGCAGGACTCCCACTGCTTCATTTGTCTATGCTCGGTTTCTAACTCTCATAACTTTTTCCCACTCATTTACCTTTTTTTTTCTGTGCCAGTCTCTTTTGCTTCAATCATCTCTAACTAATACTCTATTTTGCATGAAAGGGAATCCCTGCCATGTAGCTGTAGCAATCTGTTGGCTTGTTTGCTAGTATGAATAGAGTCAGCAAATTCAGCTGCCACACTGCTGTAAATCCTTGAACAGTTTCAAGAATTCACAGCTACTCACTAAATACATTTTGTATTACTGGACATTTCTTACTTTGTGTTAGAGAATGAAAAAAAAGGCCCGTGCTCTTGAGAGCTTGCTAAATACCAGGGACAAACCAACTGATTTGGCGATTCTGAATTCTATTTATTTGCTGCATTTATCCGATTGAATATAAGTGCCATTTGAATGTTCTAATGACTGGCATAAACGCAATATTGTTTGCATTAGGAGCCCAGTACTTTCCATTCAGCAATCCGCTATCCAAATACCTGTTATAAACAATCTTATTGGACAGCAGGTGGTTCAGGAATAACCACAGGGCACTCTTGCTTCGAATCAGTCTACCTTAAATGCCAGTGATTATGCTCTGCGTCCTGTCTCCACAAACTATGGTGTCTATTTCTAGAATCCTGTTATCCTTTCTGTTTTTATGTGTTCATATAAATGTGTGTTAGTTGAACAGCATGACTTAAATCTATTGTTGGTTTAGCATTTTTAGCTGGACATTTTAATGAAGCAGAATAATAACAGAGGGATGTACCACAGTTCTAACAATAAATCAACATTTTTTTAAAGTTATATTTAATGTAATAATAAAATAATAGCGTCTTTCATTTATATTAGAATGCCATTAGGGTTCTTTAAAAGTCTTCAAAAGTCATCACATTATAAGTGCCCTATCTCTTACATAATCTGATTGGCGCTGTAATGTAGATAACAGTGGTTTCTATTTTGAGAAACGATAATTTTTGAGCAAGTTATGAGCAATTTTAGATTTATGCTAATTCATTTCTTAATAGACAACTGGGCGTTTTTTACCTTTTTACCAAGTGGGCGTTGTAAGGACCAATCAGCGTCATACACTTCTCTCCATTCATGTCCATTTGTACTCAGCACAGCGTGATCTCGCGAGATCACGCTGTGCTGTCACATACACCCACATTAACTTTACTGAAGTGTCTTGAGAGTGAATAGACAATGCCTCCAGCCAGGACGCAATATCTATTCACACTCCCAACACTTCAGTAAAGTTTTTGTGGGACTTACTCACACAGCGTGATCTCGTGAGATCACGCTGTGCTGTCATTCACAGCGTGATCTCGCAAGATCACACTGTGCTGTGATTAAGTCCCACACAAACTTTACCGAAGTGTCGGGAGTGTGAATAGACATTGCGTCCTAGCTGGAGGCAATGTCTATTCACTCTCAAGACACTTCAGTACAGTTAATGTGGGTGTATGTAACAGCACAGTGTGATCTCGCGTCCTGGCTGGAGGCAATGTCTATTCAATCTCAAGACACTTCAGTAGAGTTAATGTGGGTGTAAGTGACAGCACATCATGATTTCGCGAGATCACGCTGTGCTGAGTACAAATGGACATGAATGGAGAGAAGTGTATGAAGCTGATTGGTCAGCGTCATACACTTCTCTTCACAATGCCCACCTGGTAAAAAGGTAAAACACAGTTAGAAACTAATTAGCATAAATCTAAAATTGCTCGTAACTTGCTCAAAAATGATCGTTTTTCAAAATAAAAACCACTGTTGTTATCTACACTACAGCGCCGATCAGATTATGTAGGGCACTTATAATGTGATGACAGAGCCTCTTTAAGGATATAAAAATGCAGAAAATCATGAAATGTCTTTCGTTTGCTATATGACCAATATCCACCAGTTTGTGTGGTCACCGGCATTTTAATGTTAATTGTAGGTGTTTTTTTGTTTTCTTTTGCTAATGAGAAGAGATAATTAAATCTAAGAACCCTGCAGCAAAGCTATAGGGCATGCAGAGTGTGAAGGCACAACAATATCACTATTCCTGGGGGAACAATAGGTTCCCAATGCTATGTAAAAGAATAACAGCACTATATGCAGGGTGTGTGGACATACAATTACTTACGCTATTTTCACAGTATTATAATCATGTTTTATAGAGATACTGCACTATACAAATTAAAGGTCCTTGTACACGGGACAATGTTTGGGCAAATGAGCATTTATATAAACGCTCGTTTCTGATTATTGCCATGTGTAAACAGGGCATCGGTTAGCCGATGTACGGGAAAATGCTCGTTCATTGACTTATCGGATCTTTTAAGCAGCCAAAATGTTTTTTCGCAAGTTGGCAACTTGTCTCCCTGTGTAAATATAATGCAAAAGCATGGGAACAAAAAAATCGTATTATTGATCGTTCTTCTCCAAACAGTAACGATTGTTGCTCCTTGTGAATAGAGCTTACAAGCGCTGATCGTCTTGCTGTATCGTCGATCAGCTCTAGTTTTTTACGACCCGTATCGCGACGCGTAAAAAGACCATTTAACACATTTTATATTGTTAATATTACTTACTGTGGAACACAAAATTCTTGCCTGTTAAGTGATGGGCCTAGGTATATCTTTTGAACTGGGGGCCACACACTTCAGACTCTTTCCATTGTGGATTTCGCTGCAAATCGGTGACAAATCTGTTACAAATCTGCTGCACATCTGCAGCAAATTCAGCATGTGTTTTTTTTATATTGCCCATCAATTTTCGTATTCCTAGCTTTGTCCTTTGCCCTCCAGAACTAATTACTAACTGATAATGCAAATAATTTAATTTTCCTGTGTTCTATGGTAATTACACATTATTACAAAATTGGTTATAAATGATGTAAATTACAAAAAAATAATTATTTAAAGATTTTAAGTAAAGTGCCAGTGCCCCTCATAAATAAAGTAGAGTAATGCAGGACACTGTGTTAGATTTCTAAAGGAATAAAGATTAAATTGGTGATCCGGAATTTTGAAATAAATGGCCTATTTTAATGGCTAATTAAAGGGGCAGCGGCGATTGTATGAGCGCTGTAGCCTCTTCATTGTTTATAGTTTTGCAATGCCTTGCACAGCGGCTACGAATATAACAGCGTTTTAAAGTATAAACAAAAATTAAAACCATTTAAACAATGAAGAAGCAGTCATACAAGTTCTGCGGCCCCTTCAAACAGCTAATTGGTGGGGGTGTTAAGAGTCTGATAAGGTTAAGACATCCGTTTTAAAATCACAGATAACCCCCTTAATGAATGACAATGAACTGACTAGACTGATTTTTTAAATACTGATTTGAAGTAAAACTTCATATTTTTAAATCGTATATTACCATAAATGTATGGCCAAGACCTGCATATTGATATTTATTTGAAATTTTAAAATATAGTATCAATCATCATAATATCTACTGAACAGTGAGGGGTTAATCACATTCAACAGCTTTCAAGGCACACTTTTAATACATGCTGTCTCTATAAAGTATGTCTATATTTACTCTCATTAGTACTGACTCAGATCTGTTGATCTGAAATGACAGACTGTAATGTATCTGGTTAAAATGACCATCTGCATTTGCTGAAAGATGTGTCTTACTTTTTTTTACCATGTAAAAATGAAGAATTGCAGAACAGACTAATGATTCTGTAGAATTGATAGCCAAAGTACAGCTGGCTTTTCGCACCTTCCCATGAAACTAACTTTCTGTAAAAGACTGAGGTTGTCACAGCCCGCCCCTTCTTGAAAAAGATCCTCTTTAAAGGGGTTTCCGAGTTATTTACAAAATTGGCCAGGGTAGGAGAGATGCAAAAAAAAAAAAAGTGCCATTACTCACCTCACAGATCCAGGTGGTTCCAGTGCCACTGCTCCCTTCCTACTTGCCACTGTTTATTGACATAGCTGCAGCATTGACTTGCTCGTATACCCACGTGATCGCTGCAGACGAGCACTGGCCTCAGCGATCATGTGCCATATACCTACTGTGGACCAGTATACCAGTGATTGGCTGCAGTGATCATGTGGGTATACAAGCACATCCTCGCTGCAGTTATGTCAACACACCAGTGCGGAGGATCTGTGAACAATGGCTCTTTGTAGCAGCTCTGACTAATAAATATAAATCCTGAATGGGTAAACCCTATTTACTGACTTACTGACTGAATTTCCTAATAAGGTATTTGAAAAGTACTTTTCTAAACCAGACAATCCGTTTAACCCCTTAACAACCGACTACCGTCTTGTGACGGCAGGCGGTGCAGGTGCTCCATCTACAGCCATATCTTCTGGCGTCACTTTAGAAGAGGCTGTGAGCACTCATCCTCTAAGCAGGAGCTGTAAGTTACAGCTCCTGAACTTAGAGTAGCCTCCTGAACACAGCTGAGATTGGAAAACATTCAAACCCCAGCTGTTTAACCCTTTGAGCGCTGTGGTCCGTGACTGAGGTATGATCAAAGAAAACTCCCCTCTTTGATCACGTCACTGGAAACCTGGTGGCACGATCAAAGACCTGGGAATCACTCTGCAGTCAGCACTGGAGAGCTAGAAAGGACCCCAGGGCTGCCTGTTCAGTTTGCCTAAAGTTAGTGCACACTATGTGCTGCCCTAACAGAAGACTGTGTCAAAGGGACACAGTATAATGTATTAGCATACAAGAGTATGCTAATACATTATAAGTAAAAAAATAAAGTTGTAAATAAAGTTATCCCTTAAAGGGAACCTGTCACCAGCATTTCACCTATTGAACTCTACTCACTCCTCGCTGGCCGATGCTGTCAAAAGTTCATTGGCGTTATCTTCTCTCCTAAACTCCTCCTCCGACCATAAATAACGGCGTTCAAACATTTTGCGCCTTTTATGGTAATAAGCCGGCAATCTCGTTTGTTCCTTTTCTTGTGCCCGCCCACCGCCAATTACTGCCCCGCACTGAATGGCAAAATCTTCTCTGAGATTGTGCATGCGCCCGTCATGTATGGAACGATACCCTTGCGTGCTTCGTACGGGCCTCAAATCTAGTTACTGCGCATGCACCGCTATGGTGTCCCGTTGTGCACACCCACCAGAACTGGATATCAAAGCGCAAGAGCGAGATTTTGTGTGTGCTGGGGGGAGGCAAGGAGCTGTCATTCAACAGGAAAGAAGGCAGGGTTAACTCGAAAAGGCTTGAGTAATGAAGATATGGCTCTTTTATGCTCATTAGCATACGGCGCAGGAACACTAAAAAAAATTGAATACTAAAGATACAGAGCCTACTTAGAAGATAATTATAGGTTACGTAAAAATAATTTTTCACCCACTTCCACCAGGTATTGCTGATTTAATAGGGGAAATGCTGGTAACAGGTTTCTGTTAATGGGATTTAAAAAAAATGTAAAAAAAGAGAAATACATAAAAAAAGTCCTAAAAAGTCATTATTTAGAATAAAATATATTTTATGGCCCATACATTACATAAAAAGACAACAAACCTACACATATTAGGTATTTACATGACCGTATTAACTTGAAAATTTTATTTAATAGGTTATTTAGCGCGAAACGGATAAAAAAATAAACATAAAAAACAATGCAGAGAATTGCTTTTTCCTATATTCACGGCGTAAAATTAAATTATATAACTTACACAGTAAAAAAATTTCTACTCCCAAACCACGCAAAAATGAATTACAATTTCTCGCGCATAAAAGAAGGCCTCATACAGCCACGTCAAGGAATAAATAAAAATTTTATGGCTACTGAAAGACAGAGAGGCAAAAACTGAAAAATGTAGCTGTTATTAAGGCCTTTTCAGACCCGGTTATTAAGGGGTATAAGTAAACAAGAAACATGATGTAAATGCTGCTCAACTATGGTAGTTCGCCCATGAGCAGTATTGCCCAGGTCCCAAGGCACTGTCAGTCCATCCCCGGTTGTCACAGAATCAGTTCTGACCGGATAGATAAGTCCACAATCTGATGAGGGACATTTTTCACTTTTGTAGATTATAACACAGGAACTGTGTCATTTAGTGACAAAGCTGACAGAGATGTTACGGGAGATATACGAGAAGAAAATCAAAACTGATCCTTTAATGCGCATAAAAATTTGAAAATCATTTTTAATATCTGATTTCTATGCTCAGATATAATGTGCTATATTTGCCGACCCTAAAGTCTGAGGTTGTGCTACGTCAGTTCTGGTGATAATATTTCCTGTTATCAAATCTGTTATCTGCAGTTTTGTCATCACCTGGCGTGGATTTAAATGGCCAAATATGTCAATATTAAATACATATCTACCACTATTTAAGCCAGGTATGATCTTCTTGATATTGATAACACTGTACCTGAAAGATATCAGAAAGGGACATTCTGTGCTCAGAACTCAGTCTTTAGGCTTTTAATTTCAACCTAGAAGTTGGATATTAGATGTACGCTAAATAGCCTTTCAATACTTTTCTGGTAGGATACCCTTAAGTAACTATTATGCAAATGGCACAAAGCAAAAAGTGGGCAATCTCAAAATATCAGTGGGTGAGCCATTTTCAGCACCAGACTTTTTATTAAAAAAATGTATTTGACTATTTTAACGCATGTGCCACATGATGGCTGCATGGGCATGGTTAGACAATATCTCCAGTTTTCTGTTATTTTGTAGGTCAGTTAATTTTTCCCTTAGGGTGTGTGCACACGGTAGCAGGCTTTTACGTCTGAAATGACAGACTGTTTTCAGGAGAAAACAGCTGCCTCGTTTCAGCCGTAATTGCTCCTCCTCGCATTTTGCGAGGCTTCTCTGACAGCCGTAAATTTTGAGCTGCTCTTCATTGAGTTCAATGAAGAACGGCTCAAATTACGTCTGAAAGAAGTGTCCTGCACTTCTTTTGACGAGGCTGTATTTTTACACGTCGTTGTTTGACAGCTGTCAAACGACGACGCGTAAATGACAGGTTGTCTGCACAGTACGTCGGCAAACCCATTCAAATGAATGGGCAGATGTGTTTGCCGACGTATTGTAGCCTTATTTTCAGACGTAAAACGAGGCATAATACGCCTCGTTTACGTCTGAAAATAGGTCGTGTGAACCCAGCCTTAAGCTCTGCAGATCAGCCAAAGACGCTTCTTGTTTAGTTTAAATAGTAAAATGTGAGACAACATTGTGGAGTCTTTTTGTAAAATTGTATGCCTTACATGCCTCAGTAAAATACACATGTAATTCTGCATTAGGTAATGGCCAAAACTAAAGATGTCTAGCACTCCTATAGAAAGGATGTCTTTTACTTGTTTTTCACCAATCTTGAGAAACACTGCCATGACAGCATAGTTTGTGGTTAAAATGCATGATTTATAGTGACCATGTAATGGGATAGAAAAATAAAATAATATTTATGATGTTGTTTGGGCCATTATACTGACTTTCCGATAGCTTGAATCTATCTGTGTTCATGGACAGCATAAAAAAATGTAGCATTATTCAGTGATTACTTGAACAAACATGCAAAGTACCAAAGAAGGCATAGCTTTTAATAAAAAAAATATACAATAAATGGTCTTTGCAAGTAGAGTCTAGCGATTTTAGATTTATGCTAATGAGTTGCTTAATGCCCAACTGGGCGTATTTTTACTTTAGACCAAGTGGGCAATGCACAAAGGACTGTATGACGCTGACCAATCAGCGTCATACACTCCTCTCCATTCATCTACTCAGCGCATAGGGATCCTACTAGATCCTTATGTGCTGTCTTATACTTACACATTAACAATACTGAAGTGTTTAGACAGTGAATAGACATTCCACGGAATGTCTATTCACAATCTCTGCACTTTGTTACTCTGTCTGTGGTAATTACAGCAGAGGAAGCGTGAGCTCACAAGATCTCGCTGTAAATGACAGGTTACAGCGAGATCACGCTTCCTCTGCTGTAACTACCACAGACAGAGTAATGAAGTGCAGAGATTGTGAATAGACATCCCGTGGAATGTCTATTCACTGTCTAAACACTTCAGTATTGTTAATGTGTTAGTATAAGACAGCACATAAGGATCTAGCAGGATCCCTATGCGCTGAGTAAATGAATGGAGAGGAGTGCAGGACGCTGATTGGTCAGCATCATACACTCCTCTGTACAACGCCCACTTGGTCTAAAGTAAAAATACGCCCAGTTGGGCATTAAGCAACTCATTAGCATAAATCTAAAATCGCTAATAAAGTGGTGAAAACAGATCGTTTTATTAAATAAAAAGCACCGCTGTCACCTACATTATAGCGCCGATCTCCTTATGTAGGAGATAGGGCACTTATAATGTGGTGACAGAGGCTCTTTAACTGTGCTGGTAACATCACTGGAAATCTTTTCATAGCATTTGATGTAGTCATAATGACTATTGAACCAGCTAAGCACTATTAGAGAATCTGATGAGAAATTATCTTTAAAAGATTTCAATAATGCAAAAAGTTGACTATGAGACAATGCTCAACAATTCAGTGAAATAGAGATAACCTAAATATGTTCTCTTTAATATCGGCTACTTTTCAGAAGTAAAATTGTTTCAAAAGTTCAGAATTTGATTTTACAACTGGGGCAAAATCCAAGAACATCTGTTCTTTCTTCTATAGATAGATCTATAGGCTTAACATGAGGACATGCTCTTTAAAACACAGTTTTCCTTATTCCTATTTTATTTCTGTCATCAAGTTAAGAGGATTAGTACAAAAGATGTAAAGCTGGTCAGATTATTTTTATTATTTTTTTTCATTTTTTTGAATATAGTGTGTAAAACGTTGATGAATTCCCATCACATTTACTATTATAGACAAATTATTGTTTGATATGGAAGTAGGGATTTGAATTTTTTTTTCCAAACAAAAGTGCAGATGAAATTATAAAAAGGGCATAAGACGTTTTATATATATTTTTGTTACTAAATGTAATGAATGACAGTAAAAAAAAAAAATATTCTTGTTATACGATTTATTTTACTGCTAGAGTTTTTTTTCTCTCACCAGTAGGGCTGCCTTTGTTACCTCTTTCTCCGGTAGAATCCCTTTTTCAACCCACAGGGCTTCCTGTCAGTCTTATCTTCTTTCAAGAAGTAAAAGGAAAGAAACGCTTACTCTAACCCCAGGTGCCAGAAGCTAATATTGCAATATATTATGTAGTGTTATTGGGAGAAGAGTTGGTCTGGCCAGGAGCCAGACAACAAGATAAATTGAAGAGTGCCCATACTCAGATGGTCACCTGTTTAGTTAAAAAACAAAAAATGATTATAACAGGTATACAATCATAAAAACAACATGTAATGTTGTGAAATTGCTCACGTAAAACATTTCTGTAATATATCAATTCATGAATAATATGTTATTTCTTATGAAGGCAGCAATATGAACATCAGCGTTGTAATTGTATGATGAGAGAGACATCCACTGAGTGGAAGTTCTCTTTAGTTGATGCTCTTTTGTTAGTGGGGTAACCCTAAGTTTTTGTTTGAAGTATGTTTATCCTGTTTTCACATTCCTTTCTCTGTCCCCCATGTGTGTGATGGTCCTTGTTTCATCTTGTCAGTCTCCAGCAAGTGTCACTCATTGCTAGGGAACAGGGTACTCTTGGTGATGGAGCAGTGAAGAGGTGCAGAGCTTCAGGTGACCATAGCAGTTGATGCTGATTAGTGCAGTGCCAGAGGGCCAGAGGGGATAAGTAGAGGAGGAGGCCAGGAGTTGGTTGACCGTTTGTCTGAAGTTTAGGAGGCTCCTGTATATGTTAGTTGAGCAGCCATAAAGTTTCACTCCTGAGAAATATGTAATGTACATTTGCGGTCAAGGGAAGATGGGATCCATGAAAGATAGTGTCGTAGTGGTCACTATGATGCACGAAAGTGCAAAGCGATTCCTCCACTAAGTGACTGGTGCAACCTCGCGCTAGGCGTACTGGTGTGCTAGGATATTGTTGAGGGAAGCCTTTCAAAGACCCATAGCGGTACGGTAGGACAGGATGCAGATCCGACAGTCACTTTGGCACGGCCGGCTTGGTGGGAACTCCTGTGGAGTCAAAATACCCGATCCTGGTTTAACTGGTTGCCGACACAGGACGGTAATACTCGTTCTGAGTGGCGGGTGCTTGCCGCATTAGGACTCGTCCTATGTGCCACACAATGCGCCGGCGAGATCAGGAGCAGGGCAGCAGCTGTAATGCACAGCCGCAGCCTAGCTCTAACAGCGGAGAGAAGAAAAACACCACCATTAACCCCTTGAATGCCGTGATCAAAGCTGACCATGGTATTCAAAGTGTAAATGAGAAGGGGACCTTCCTTTGATCGCATTACAGGGAATTCCTGTGTTGCGATCGAGGCCCATACTTTGTATGGCCAGACAGCCCAGGATCCATTGAAGGACATCATGTCTGACCATATTTCCTATTGTTTGGGTATACGGAGGTATGCCCTAACAACTGCCTATAGATATATGCTAGTACATTAAAGTTAAAAAATCTAAATGAAAAATCCCCAGATGGGATTAAAAAAAAAAGAAAAATTAATAATAAAATAAAAGTAATGTTAAATAAAAAAATCTGTAGAAAAATACACAGAAAGACACTTTTGTTTTACAATGAATAAACTTTACAAAACATAAGTCCCAAAACATAAAATAATATACACATATGTGGTATCGCCAGGACCCTAACAAGCTGTACAACAAATGTATAACATTATTTATGATGATCAGTGTATGGTGTAAAAAAAAAATATATGAAAACTGCAGCGGAACTGCTTTTTTTCTGCATTTATGCCAAAATATAAATGTATATAAATTAAACGACAATGTAAATGTACCAAAAAAATGGCTCCTACATAAAGTTCAACTCGTCCCACAAAAAACAAAGTCTCATACAGTTACGTCGAACAAAAATAAAAAAGTTATGAGCGCCGGGATGCAAAGAGAGAAATATAAAAAAATTGTACTGTCCTTAAGGCCAAAATTGCCTATGTCCTTAAGGGGTTAAAGACTGCTCTACTGTGTTCTTAAAGAAATTTGTTCAACTGCAACATCTGTGTTATACTGGGTAACCCCTCTAACACTTTTACACTGGGCAATTATCATTTCTGAATGCTTGTAATGAGAACTGCACAAAAAGTTCAACGATAAATGATCAAACTATTGTAAATGGATTGTTCATACCTAAAAAACATTGTTGCTTGTGATGGTAAAAGTAAATTATACTAGTAGCAACATTTATATTTGCAACAGAGGTAACCATAAGGATGCCTGTCAAGTGGAGGAAACTTCTACACAAAAATCCCTCTGATAGAATACGTTTTCAAACCACCAACTATTTATTAGTGGTTTGAGAAATGAATCTGTGTAAACGGACCCTTAGTGTGTTTGACTCCATTAGGCAGGAATTATCTTCTAATGATATAATACACTGATAGTGGGACATACTGGAAGGGGATATCGACAGCTACTAGTTAAAGATTTTCTTCAGGACTATAACATTGATGGTGTTCCCTTCATTTTTTTAGCTAGTCACAGCAGTTTGTCCTTATAAATGGCTGTGCCTGGTACTGCAGTGCGACCCATTCACGTGACGGGCATTAGCTCCAGTACCATGCACAGCTGCTTCTCTGGTAGATAAGCTGCTGTGCCGGTGCAAATAATGAAGGGGACGTGGTGCTCGCTAAGAACAACGGCCCCTTCGTAGTGCTGATCGGTAAGTGGCCGGAACGTCGGACCACCACCGTTCAATTATTCATGGCCTATTGTAAGGTCAAGCTATCAATCTCAATGTCCCAGAGAATCCCTTTAAGACTTGGTATAGTATTACTTTAAACCATTGTATAGGCAGAATATAATAAAACTATATAAGCATACATACAGTATGTAGTATTATCTGGGGGAGGGGGAGCCAGCAGTTTGAGAACCTTCATCTCACTAAAAGTGACTGCTTACAAGTAAATGAAGTTACAGATTTCATGCTGGGCTGATTTTATTATATTCACAAATAATATGAAGACTACACCACTGGATACCAACAATGTGCTGTATTTAACAAATCATGGGTAACATTTCAGACACATAGTACCTTTTAAAAACTCATATTATGTTTCCTTAGCTTTATGATAATACAAAATTATATTACAATTTAAAGCTTAACAATTTGAAGTTGAAAACCTAAAATTTATATGTCATCGCTTTTAGCCAGAACAACCCACTCCTCCATATCATATACACATGGGTGTAGGGAGATGTTTTGGGATTTTCACACTGTAGACTTTTTTGAACTACCCATTTTTCCTCAAAGGGGTTGTCCAGTCATAAGAAATGAATGGCCTATCCTCAGGATAGGCATCAACATCTAAAAGATGGCGGGTCAGACCCCTGGCACTCCCACCTATAAGCTGTTTTGAAGGGGTTGCGGTGCTCATACGAGCACTGCTTCCCCTTCATTACTGTCACTGCTTGGACTCTGAGTCGCCAACACACTTGTAGTGGCGGTTCACAGAATTATTTACTTAAATGGGAAAAGGCTATAATACTAAGAACCGCCGCTACAAGTGTATCGGTGATTCACAGTATGAGCAGGTAAGGAATGACGGGGAAGAAGCTCGTACAAATGCTGCGGCTCTTTACAAACAACTGATCGGCGATGGTACTGAGAGTCAGACCCCATGGATCAGATATTGATGCCTATTCTTAGTATAAGTCATACATTTCTTATGACTGGACAACCCCTTTAAAACAGCCCTACAGTGTTAAGGCATTATCAAACAAATAATGATTGGGGGAACAAGTGTACGTGATCATTATTGTCGTGTGTAAACATGGCAGCGATCAGCCCACAAATGAGCAAATTCTCATTTGTCGGCTGATAGGATCTTTAGTGCGGGCAGAAAATTTTTTGCTTGTGGCCATCACATCTCCCTGTGTAAATTGGGGATGGGCTGCTGAAAAGATGCAAATGTATGAGGATGACAATTCTTTTATATTTATACTCCGTTATAGCAGCTAAATGTGAATTCTTATAGGGAGGAGTGCATTGTGGGAGTTCATATGATAGTTACACAGTTAGGTTATTTCCGCATGTACCAGTGATGGTGCAGGAGAAAATATAGCAGAAAATGCATGTAAATGTGTTAGAAGGATAGTAGGTGAGTTGGAGAGGCAGCTGAAATGAATGAGGAATAAACCACTACAAAGATATAGCCAATATACATGCACTGCACACCCCAAAAAATGTGGCCGAATAAACAGAAAAATAGATAGTAATCTCATTCTACCTTTATTAAAGAAATTGTGAACAAAAGCAAACAATCATAAAACTGTAATGTACAGTGGAGCAATCCCCATGATATGGGAAAATAATCCAAGGAACGCAGCTACAAAACGCCCAAAACTGCCTCCTGTCTCCCAGGCGAAAAAAAAGAGACATGCTCTTTCTTCCCGCAGTTCCCTCGCAGACTCCCATTGAAATCAATGGGAGGAAGAGACAGCATTTATCGTAGCGTTTTTTTTTGCCCACAGCGCTCAATGGCCGCGGCCGAAAAACAGCAAAAAACCCAGCGAAAACTGTGCAGGCAGGTCAAAATCTGCCTCAAAATCCCTGGAGATAGTTTGAGGCAGATTTTTTTCTGCCTGCAAAACACTAAAACACTAAACACTAAAAATCCCTGGAGATAGTTTGAGGCAGATTTTTTTCTGCCTGCAAAACACTAAAACACTAAACACTAAAACACTAAAAGTGTGAACAGGGCCTAAATTGTCAACAGGAAAAGAAGGTACCTGATAAATGTGAAAAAGAGGAATCCTAAGGCCGAATTCAGACAAACGTGGGGATACTCAGACATGAAAAACGGAACAACATAGTACATGTTCTATTTTTCAATGGACCCTTCACACTGTCCATTGAAACAACAGCCGTGTGAATGGCCCCATTGAAATAAATGCGTCCATGTAACGGCCGTTGTTTTAACGGACGTATACGTACCACGGTCGCCTGAATTCGGCCATAGGAAGATGACTAGATCGGCGATACAAAGTGGGGCTGGTTGGTGAGGATGCTGCCAGGTATTATTTTTTATTATACTCAGTGGTCTTATATTGGAGTGGGACTGAAGTGATGACAATCTTTGTATAGTGCTATGGCATACGTTGGCGCTATATAAGCAACAGGAAATAAAAAAATATTTTTCAATGTCCAAACTTTTGTCACACAAAATTGGAGCCCAGTTAAAGTCGGCCATCGGCATGTTTATGATGACTGGAATACTATAACCCAACTTCTTTTATCAGGAAAAACAGGTGGCAGATTGGTTGATTTTGTGTCCAGATAAACTGCACCAGGGTCACTTATTAACATGCCTGTTTGACTGACAATGAACTTATGTCCATGGTCAACTTTAGACAAGTCAGAGTAGATGTATTGCTTGTTCCTATTTTATACTAAGAAAATGTCGCTGACAAAGTTGTAATTGAGACATTCATCAAATATGTGACGTGTCCCTGTAAAAATAATAAATGTATTTATTTGGGATTATAAGATATCTGCATATAGTGGGGGCAGACACAGGAAGCAGGGGTCCCCAGTGCAAGAACGGTATATGGGCCCCTTAGTTTTGAATAGCCCAGCATTGAGCACACACTTACATCTCTGTAGCAATTTACCAGTATTAGTCAGCTTTGAAATTCATTATATGCAATCTAATAGACAGTAAAAAGCAGCTTTTAAGAAGACAATGGGCCCCTGGGCCCCTTTACTTTCTGTGCAACTGCAGTGGCTGCACATATGGTATGTCCCCCTGGCATATGGACTCAAGATGTAAAAATAATAGACTGCGCAATATACTTACCTTACTGACTCACAGCGTCACCATAGTGCGTCCCTTATCGCTCCAGTTTTTCTCCCATACATGCAGATATTATGTCTATAGTGACATCACCGTTGTATTAAATTAATGGCCATGGTGGTGGCTTTGTCTCAATAGGTAGAAGTAGGAGGCCCAAAAGCCCTTTTGGCCCTTAAGACACTAGTATTCTTAATAGTTCATGGTAGGTGGGGGGCCCTGTTAAAGGTTTCATATTAGGCTCTAGGAGCTATAAGTTACATCTTGCTTCCCAGTAAAAGGAGTATACGAAACCTGTGCTCCATCCTGATGCATGATGGGAGTGAAATTTAGAATAATGAAAAATTTTATTTACCGAACTCTACTGTCATCAAAATATGTCTTTACCATTTAACTTATTAATGATAATTTTAACATTGAAGTTATATGATTTGTAACTGTAATTGCTCCTTAACGTCCATAATTAATTAGAGCTAAAGATTACAATCCATTTTTTATGTGCATTTTGCTTTGCTTAAGTCTTATGTGTGTCAATACGTAAATATCAATTCAGATTTATGCTAAAAAAAAAATCTGTTTTCTCTTTTCTTAGAATCAAAGTGATGATTAATTTCCATGACTGTGTAAACCGTCACTGAAAACAACCTGCATCAAAGGTAAGGAATCTGCCTGACAAGCTTCTTACTTGTGAAACATCCAAAACAAATGGAATAAATGGAGACCTGCATGTTGTCTTTGGATGATTATTTTTACATCATCTTTCATTACAAAAAAATAACAAAAATGCAATTGAAATGATGCCTCAGGTAAATAGTACACATATTATCTTAAGCACTGTGATATAATTATGCATTTCTAATTAGTAGCCCTATAGTAGACCTATGTATTCACTTATCAATATACTAGTCCTACTGTAATGGCAGGAAGGAGGTGAAGGGAAAGTGAGCCCTAATCTACCCACCGCCCTGTCCCTGCCTACTTGCAACGACCCGCCCTAGGCGACGAGGTACAACTGGGCGGCGGTCCCTACGCTGGCTAAGTGCACAGGAAGACAAACAGGGAACACGCAAGGGAAGGGGCAGTAGCCACGGAACGCCACGAGGAAACGGGGCGGCGAACGAACAGTCAGGACCAGGACGAAGTGAGTACACCCGAGCGGACACGGAGACAGAAGCAAGCCAGGGCAAGCAAAGCAGGTCAAGCAGAACTGCAGCAAGGCAGAAGCACGGCAGAAGCAGGCTGGAGCAAGCAGCAGTGGGGCCAGGAATCCAAAAGAATTACAAGCACTGAGGGAGAGCACAGGGCAGGTAATAAAGGGCAGGGGGCGGAGCTAACTCCGAGAGACCAGGCCGCGATAGGCTCTCCCACTCCTGAGCCTGCCACCCTGGTTGGTGGGAGAAGGTGTCAGTCGAACAGGTCTGGCCTCAGGTGTGGATTGATTAATCCCAGGAGTGTAGCTAGATGAAGTACCTGGCAGATCCCTAACAGTACTCCCCCTTTTATGAGGGGCCACCGGACCCTTACTAAGGGGACCCGGTTTAGTGGGGAAGAGGAGGTGGAACCTCCTGATCAATACCCCAGCGTGAACATCACGGGCAGGTACCCAAGTCCTCTCCTCCGGCCCGTATCCTCTCCAATGGACCAGGTACTGGAGGGAGCCCTGGACCATCCTACTGTCCATAATCTTGGCCACCTCGAATTCCACCCCCTCAGGGGTGAGAACGGGAACAGGAGGTATCCTCGAGGGGGACCAGGACGGGGAGCAGCGTTTAAGGAGGGAGGCATGGAAGACGTCATGTATGCGAAAGGATGGGGGGAGCTCCAGACGGAAGGATACAGGGTTGAGGACTTCAATGATCTTATAAGGTCCAATAAATCGGGGAGCAAACTTCCTGGACGGGACCTTAAGGCGCAAGTTCCTGGACGACAACCAGACCAAATCCCCGACGACAAACCGGGGGTTAGCAGAACGTCTACTATCCGCCTGAATCTTTTGTGCGCTCTGGGACGCCTCTAGGTTCTTCTGAACCTGGGCCCAGACAGTGCACAGTTCCCGATGAACCTCCTCTACCTCAGGATTATTGGAACAACCAGGGGAGACGGAGGAGAACCTAGGGTTAAACCCGAAATTACAGAAAAACGGGGAGACCCCTGACGAGTTACTGACCCGGTTATTCAGGGAAAATTCAGCAAGGGGAAGGAATGAGACCCAATCGAATTGACAGTCAGAGATGAAACACCTTAAATATTGTTCCAGGGATTGGTTGGTCCTTTCCGTTTGGCCATTGGTTTCGGGATGGAAGGCGGAGGAGAAGGACAGATCAATCTCCAACTTTTTACAAAAAGCTCTCCAAAATAAGGAAACAAATTGTACCCCTCTGTCAGAAACGATATTGACTGGGGCCCCATGGAGACGCAGGATGTGTTTCACAAACAAAGAAGCTAACGTCTTGGCGTTAGGTAGCTTCTTAAGGGGCACAAAGTGGCACATCTTGCTGAAGCGGTCGACTACCACCCACACCACCGACTTGCCCTGAGATGGAGGCAAATCGGTGATAAAATCCATGGAGATATGGGTCCAAGGTCTCTGGGGAATGGGCAAGGAACGTAGTAGGCCCGCAGGTCGGGACCTAGGGGTTTTGGACCTAGCGCAAACCTCACAAGCGGCGACGTAAGCCCTAACATCTTTAGGCAACCCAGGCCACCAATAGTTTCTGGTAATGAGGTGTTTGGTGCCCAAGATGCCAGGATGACCGGATAGAGCGGAGTCATGGTTTTCCCTGAGTACCCTCAGCCGGTATTGCAGGGGAACAAACAGTTTGTCCCCAGGGACGTTCCCGGGAGCTGCACCCTGATCAGCCGCGATATCAGAAGCTAAATCAGAATCCGTGGCAGAGACGATTATACCAGGGGGTAAAATACAAGCGGGATCCTTCTCGGAAGGAGGATTGGCCATGAAACTACGTGACAGAGCGTCAGCCTTAATATTCTTGGACCCAGCCCTATAGGTAACCAAAAAATTAAATCTGGTAAAGAATAGTGCCCACCGAGCTTGTCTAGGATTAAGCCTCCGGGCCGATTCTAGGAAAACCAGATTCTTGTGATCCGTAAGGACCGTTACCTGGTGTCTGGCCCCCTCCAGGAAGTGCCGCCACTCCTCAAAAGCCCATTTAATGGCTAGAAGTTCGCGGTTGCCAATATCATAGTTACTCTCCGTGGGCGAAAACTTCCTAGAGAAGTAAGCACAGGGGCGGAGATGGGTGAGGGAGCTGGTACCCTGGGACAGGACGGCCCCCACTCCCACCTCGGAGGCGTCAACCTCCACAATAAATGGCTCCTCTTGGTTGGGCTGAATCAGCACGGGGGCCGAGATAAAGCACTTCTTGAGAGTCTCAAAGGCCTGGACGGCCTCAGGGGGCCAATGGAGGACATCGGCACCCTTGCGGGTAAGGTCCGTAAGAGGCTTAGCGACGACCGAGAAGTTGGCAATAAATCTCCTGTAATAGTTGGCGAACCCTAAAAAACACTGTAACGCCTTAAGGGAGGCAGGTTGGACCCATTCCGCCACAGCTTGAACCTTGGCAGGGTCCATGCGGAATTCATGAGGAGTGAGGATTTGCCCTAAAAATGGTATCTCCTGTACCCCAAAGACACATTTTTCAGTCTTAGCAAACAGATTATTCTCCCGAAGGACCTGGAGCACCTTCCTGACATGCTCCACGTGGGAGGACCAGTCCTTGGAAAACACCAGTATGTCATCAAGGTACACAACAAGAAAATTACCCAGGTACTCTCTCAGGATTTCATTAATAAAATTCTGGAAGACAGCAGGGGCATTACACAACCCAAAGGGCATGACCAGGTATTCGAAATGACCCTCGGGTGTGTTGAACGCAGTTTTCCACTCATCCCCCTCTTTGATGCGGATAAGGTTATATGCCCCCCGTAGATCGAACTTAGAAAACCATTGGGCTCCCTGAACCTGATTAAAAAGATCCGGAATCAAAGGAAGTGGGTACTGGTTCCTTACGGTGACCTTATTCAGGTTACGATAATCAATGCACGGCCTAAGACCACCATCCTTCTTCCCCACGAAGAAGAAGCCAGCACCTACAGGAGAAGTCGAGGGGCGAATGAAACCCTTGGCCAGGCATTCTTGGATATACACCCTCATCGCTTCACGTTCAGGACATGAAAGATTAAATATCCTACCCTTAGGAAGCTTGGCACCAGGCACCAAATCGATAGCGCAATCGTAATCTCTATGGGGGGGCAACACCTCGGAGGCCTCCTTAGAAAACACATCGGCGAAGTCCTGAACAAACTCAGGAAGTGTGTTTACCTCCTCCCGGGGAGAAATAGAGTTAACAGAAAGACATGACATCAGACATTCATTACCCCATTTGGTGAGATCCCCAGTATTCCAATCAAACGTGGGATTATGCAACTGCAACCAGGGAAGGCCTAAAACCAGATCAGACGATAATCCCTGCATCACCAGTACAGAGCACTGCTCCAAATGCATGGAGCCAACCAGGAGTTCAAAAACAGGAGTATGCTGAGTAAAATAACCATTAGCAAGGGGTGTTGAGTCGATTCCTACTACAGGGATAGGATAAGGTAAATCAATACAAGGCATCTTTAGAGACATAGCAAATTCCACAGACATGATATTAGCAGATGAGCCAGAATCCACGAAAGCACTGCCCGTGGCAGACCGGCCAGCAAACGAGACCTGAAAGGGAAGCAAAATTTTATTGCGTTTCACATTAACGGGAAATACCTGTGCGCCCAAGTGACCTCCCCGATGATCACTTAGGCGCGGAAGTTTTCCGGCTTCTTATTCTTGCGCCTGGGACAGGTGTTCAGTAGATGCTTGTCGTCCCCACAGTAGAAGCAGAGACCATTCATTCTGCGAAACTCCCTACGTTGTCGAGGGGACATGGAGGCCCCGAGTTGCATAGGTACCTCCGAGTCCTCCGTGGAGGGGCGAGGAGACGGGACCTCGGGGGGAATCGCAGAAAAGTCAGAGGGGAGCACACTGAAGCGTTCTAGCTGACGTTCCCTGAGACGTCGGTCAAGTCGTACTGCTAGGGCCATAACCTGGTCAAGGGAGTCAGGCGAGGGGTAGCTAACCAGCAGATCCTTCAGGGCGTCAGATAATCCTAACCTAAACTGGCACCTTAGGGCCGGATCGTTCCACTGAGAAGCTACGCACCACTTCCTAAAATCAGAACAGTATTCCTCAACCGGTCTTCTACCCTGACGTAAGGTCACCAGCTGACTCTCGGCTAAAGCAGTCCTGTCAGTCTCGTCGTAAATGAGTCCGAGGGCAGAGAAAAAACGATCAACAGAGGAAAGTTCAGGGGCGTCAGGAGCCAAGGAGAAGGCCCACTCTTGGGGCCCTTCCTGGAGTCGGGATATGATGATACCCACCCGCTGGTTCTCGGAACCTGAGGAGTGGGGCTTTAGGCGGAAATACAGTCTGCAACTCTCCCGGAAGGAGAGAAACGTCTTACGGTCCCCTGAAAACCGGTCAGGTAACTTGAGGTCGGGTTCTAGAGGTGAGGTGAGGGGTACTACTAAAGCAGCGTCACCCTGATTGACCCTTTGGGCCAGGGCCTGGACCTGTAGGGAGAGGCCCTGCATCTGCTGGGTCAGGGTCTCAAGGGGGTCCATGATAGCGTCAGCGTAGGAGAAATGGTAGACTAGGTAAGGGCTTGTAATTATGTAATGGCAGGAAGGAGGTGAAGGGAAAGTGAGCCCTAATCTACCCACCGCCCTGTCCCTGCCTACTTGCAACGACCCGCCCTAGGCGACGAGGTACAACTGGGCGGCGGTCCCTACGCTGGCTAAGTGCACAGGAAGACAAACAGGGAACACGCAAGGGAAGGGGCAGTAGCCACGGAACGCCACGAGGAAACGGGGCGGCGAACGAACAGTCAGGACCAGGACGAAGTGAGTACACCCGAGCGGACACGGAGACAGAAGCAAGCCAGGGCAAGCAAAGCAGGTCAAGCAGAACTGCAGCAAGGCAGAAGCACGGCAGAAGCAGGCTGGAGCAAGCAGCAGTGGGGCCAGGAATCCAAAAGAATTACAAGCACTGAGGGAGAGCACAGGGCAGGTAATAAAGGGCAGGGGGCGGAGCTAACTCCGAGAGACCAGGCCGCGATAGGCTCTCCCACTCCTGAGCCTGCCACCCTGGTTGGTGGGAGAAGGTGTCAGTCGAACAGGTCTGGCCTCAGGTGTGGATTGATTAATCCCAGGAGTGTAGCTAGATGAAGTACCTGGCAGATCCCTAACACCTACTCTATGAATTAAAATATCATCAAAAAGTTAATTTATTTCAATAATTCAATTCAAAAAATGAAACTCCTATATTATATAGATTCATTACACACAGAGTGATCTATTTCCAGCATTTTTTTTCTTTTAATGTTGATTATTATGGCTAACAGTTAATGAAAACCCAAAAATTTGTGTCTCAGAAAATTAGAATATTATATAAGCCCAATTTCAAAAAAGGTTTTTAATACCGAAATGTAGGTCTACTGAAAAGTATGTACAGTATATGCCCTCAATACTTGGCCTGGGCTCCTTTTGCATGAATTACTGCATCAATGCGGCGTGGCATGTAGGCGATCAGCCTGTGGCACTGCTGAGGTGTTATGGAACCGTCTACCAGGAGATATTAGAGCACTTCATGCTTCCCTCTGCTGACAAGCTTTATGAAGATGCTGATTTCATTTTCCAGCAGGACTTGGCACCTGCCCACCCTGCCAAAAGTACCAATACCTGGTTTAATCACTACATTATCACTGGGCTTGACTGGCCAGCAAACCCGCCTGACCTAAACCCCATAGAGATTCTATGGGGTATTGTCAAGAGGAAGATGAGAGACACCAGACACAATGATGTAGACGAGCTGAAGGCCACTATCAAAGCAACCTGGGCTTCCATAACACCTCAGCAGTGCCACAGGCTGATCGCCTCCCTGCCACGCGGCATTGATGCAGTAGACTTACATTTCATTATTTAAAAATCATTTTTGAAATTGGGCTTATATAATATTCTAATTTTCTGAGACACTAAATTTTGGGTTTTGATTAACTGTTAGCCATAATCATCAACATTAAAAGAAAAAATGCTGGAAATAGATCACTCTGTGTGTAATGAATCTATATAATTTTTGAATTGAATTACTGAAATAAATAAACTTTTTGATGATATTCTAATTCATTGAGAAGGACTAGTATATTAGGACTATTCTATATCTACATTTTACCCGATTTACTAACATAACATATTTAAGCCAATCGCCATCCAAAAATTACAATTTTAAACTTATTTTCTTTCATCCATGTCCTTTCAAGATCAGTCAAGGGTGAGGAAATATGACTGTGATTGATATGATATGGCTGTGACTGGTGCAGAAACTGACCAATCACCTTGACTTGACAGGGGACAGGGTCACAATGGCCCACCAGAGCATCAGATAAACATTCCGTGGGACCAGGCTCTAACACAATAATTTGCCCCAAAGTTCAAACAGAAGGTAACCATATTTGAGCTGAGTTTGGAGACAATCACTTGCCACTAGGGTCTATTTCTTATGGTTTGATTCACAACTAACCTATTAGACCTTATTGATGGTATGCCCTATATGTGCAATGATACCAAGAACATGTTTAACCCCTTCCCGACATTTGACGTATCCATACGCCAAAGACGGGTAGGGGAAGTATGGAATGGGCTCACGGAGTGAACCCGCTCCATACGATGCAGGTGTCGGCTGTTTGTTACAGCCGACATTTCAGAGTAATGAGCGGCATCGCGCTCGAGCGCGATCCCGCTCCTTTAACTTGTTAAATGCTGCGGTCAATAGCGACCACAACATTTAAATCGTTAGAAATAGGGGGGCGACCCCCTCTAACAGCTCATTGCGGCCCCCACAATGCAATTGCGGTGGGGCGATGGTTGCTATGGCTGCCTGGGGGCCTAATGAAGGCCCCCAGGTCCGCCATCTTTGTGCACCTATTAAGTCCTGCCTCCGGGCTTAATAGTTGCCTCTCAGAATCACAATATACTGCAATATATTAGTATTGCAGTATATCATGCAAGTGATCTAACAATCGCTGGTTGAAGTCCCCTAGGGGGACTAATAAAAAAAGTAAAAATGAGTTAAATAAAGTTTTTTTTGTGTAAAAAAAAAAAAAATATTAAAAGTTCAAAAAGCCCTCCTTTTCCCATTTTCCCCCTAGAGCATAGTAAAAAAATAAAAAAAATAAACATAATTGGCATTGCCACGTCCGTAAAAGTCTGAACTATATTTAACCCGCATGGTGAACGGCGTAAAAAAAATAATTAGTAAACGCCAGAATCTCTTTTTGGTCACCTCATCTCCCACAAAAAATGAAATAAAAAGTGATCAAACCGTCGCATGTACACCAAAATTGTATTATTAAAAACTACAGCTTATCCCGCAAAAAAGAAGCCCTCATACTACTTAATCGATGGAAAACACAAAAAGTTATGGCTCTTGGAATTTGTCGACACAAAATACATTTTCTTTTTTACACTTAGGTTTTTACTTGTAAAAGTAGTAAAATATAGAAAGAACTATATATATTTGGTATCACCGTAATCGTATTGACCCACAGAATAAAGTTAACATGTTGTTTTAATTGCACAGTGAATTCCGTAAAAACGGCCATGGAGGAATCACAGTTTTTTTCATTTTCTACTCCACAAATAATTTTTTTCACGTTTCCTAGTACATTATATGGCTAAATAAATGCTTGTACTAAAAACTACAACTCGTCCCGCAAAAATCAAGCCCTCATACTACTATATCGATGGAAAGATAAAGACATTATGGCTTTTGGAAGGTGGGGAGGAAAAAACGAAAATGAAAATCTGAAAAAGGGCTGCGGCGGGAAGGGGTTAATAAAATTGAAAGTACACAAGCACATGTTCTGAGCACTGTATTAAAGACATAGAAATGATGAACACTAGCAGCTGTTATGGGGCCCAGAGGTTAAAGGGGGCCCGCTCGGGTGCAAGAACATTATTCCTTTTTGTGGGGATATAACAAGTTGGTGGCTTTCTGCTATCTAGCACTACTATGTCGATTCTGTGATATACAGTATGACGCTATCTATTATCCATACCTTTAATTATTGCTACTTATGTTGCTGTTTCCGTGTCCCGTCACTAGGTGGTGGGTGTACACCTGATTTTGCTATGGTAACCTATACATTTTAGTTACCCCCTTGCTTGTGAGGATAACTCCGACTCACATGTGGCAGTCAGATTGGTAGTCTTCCCTTCTATAGTGATGAGCGAATCCAATTTAGCTATCAGAGGTGCAATATTTTAGTGGCAACCAGGCCCTCTTGCATGAAGGATTTCTCCACCATCTAGCAATCTGCAATTCATGTGTACATTAAATGTAGATGTCAGGAAATACTCCCGATGTACTGTATACCTCCGACGGAAGCCTCCGTCGTATGCCACTGTATAGGCATACAGTGGCATACGTAGTCCAATAATTCCCATTGTAAAAATCATATACGTACTAAACGCATACATTTTTTCAGAATGCCTCTGTATTGATTAGTCATGGACGACTGTTTAGTACAGTTGAAAGAAATAGTATGCCGATACATACCAACTTGACGTATGCCAATACAACACTATTTGACATACATCAGTCAATGGGGCCCCATGGAAATATTCAACATCTACGTCAGGAGCATTTCCTGGTGCATACGTCCATTGTACACTGTAAAGGCAGTGTGAATAGAGCCTTACATATTAGAAGTAGTATAAATGGGCAATGAAAACTATGATAATTTATCAGTACTGTACTAAAGCTAAACATAGTACTCTTACATCCTATACAATGTGAGGGCACTGTTTGTAATTGTAGGTGTAATCCGCCTGTCTGATATTAAATAAATATTGGATCATTCATTTCATCTGCAGGAAATCTTTTTATCTAAACCTTCATTTACAGTAACAATCTCCTCTGTAGAACCTGAGATAGACTAGTCATAGTATATAATATCAAGCATATTATATTATTGTAGTTCCATGTTGGATGAATAAATTCACTTTATTTGTGTGCTGCTTCACGTTCTCTTTTTTGGATATCTAACACATAAAGAGAGGTCACTCCTTTCTTTTTGAAGCCCTGCACCAGCCTAGTCAGGCATTTGTTCACAGTGCTGCTCCAATCCTTTGCTTTTTTCTTATATTATTGTAGTGTATTGAGAAGCTCTGTTTTACTTATAAGCTATTTAGATGTATTTGTCATTAGTAGAATAAGCTGTTTAATATTATTCATGAAAACAAACGAGTGATTCCTTTTCACTGGTAAAACTAAAACCCTTTCTGAGCAATGACAAATTCTGTTGATACATAGGCCCCAGAGATCATAAAATGTAGCAAGGATCGCTGTTTCCACAGTATTTACGCTTTACATCTGGCAATCCGTCCTAATGTATGTCTTCCTATTCTTTGACGTTTTACACTACTGCAGCATAAATAAGTGTACACCATTTCCTATGAAGTTTAATAACATAATGAAGGAAGTGACAGGCAGATATTTTGTATAATCCCCAAAAGTCCAAATTAGAACCAAATATATATCTGAAATGTGACATAATATAAAACAAAGGTGTAAATCACCCCACAAAACATAAAGAAGACTTGTTAAAGGGAGTTCATTAACACAAAAGTGTGCATTTTAAAATGAAATTGGAAGGATTGATGCTGTAATAAAGCTCAGACAGAGGATGTGCTCCGCAATTAACTAAATCATATGGATTTTATATTAAAAGAAAGAAAATGTCTGAACGAAATACAGCCAAATATGTTTTTAGTTATTAGCGTATGTTATGTCTACACTAATGAACTAATCATAGCATAAGAGAAATATGGCGTACTAAATAATGGAGGAGAAAAGCGCAAGAAAACGTAGCTTTATATGGGATGTACCAGGGAATGTGAGGTGATAAGTTGGATTAGTAAGAACAATCTGTTTGCTGAGGAATGAGTGGTATGAAAGCAATATACGGTAGGACTAAGCAGCCGGGGGCTGGTAATTGAGCAATTCCCCTAAAATGTATTCATACACGGATGTAGTAAGATCCAGGTATGTATAAAGTATTAGGGAATGTAAAATATAAAAAAGACACCTTAAAATAACTGATCTATATAAGGAAACCATGCTTTACATTCAGCAGTTTTCATTTATTTGCTCACTGTAACTGGACTATGTAAGAAAAGAAAAAAATCAGAGGGATTATAGTTGTCAAATAATCTGTAGTATGAATACACTTATAGCAGGTGAACGCAAACTTGACTATGAGATCAGAAAAGATTTGCTGTAATGTATTATAAACATTGTACATATAATTATCAAATTGTGTTATTTTTGTACCTGGTTACCTGTCTAGTTATAATATCTAAAAAATGTTACAATGAAAACTTGTTAGATATACACATTATAGGGTAAATTAAATCTTGGTAAAGTTATGGTGAACCAAGAACTTGATATCAGTCATTGTATATGCAGTGCTTACCTAATATGTTTCTATTACAAGTATCAGCGATGCAAATATGGAACAGGCAAGCTGAGAAATCAAATTCCTTCCTGCTTCCCTATCGGTATATTCTTTTACATTGGCAGAACTGATGAATTTTTGACACTTAATTTATAATTGCTCCCCTCAATTTTTTTTTAACCAAAATCTACAAGTAAGGCTTTGTTCATATCTGCGTCAGGCTTCCGTCAGAGCTTCCCATCAGAACCCTTGCACAACTGACACAAACGGAAACCATTTCACTGGATCCATCACTATTGAACTCAATGGTGATGCAAACAGAAACCTATGGTTTCTGTTTGCGTCAGTCAGGGTTCCGTTCGGACGGGAAGCTCTGATGGAACGTCAAAACGGGACCTTGACGCAGATGTGAACGAAACCTAAATTTGCTTTTTAAACTAACATGTTATCTAGAGATAAATAGATAGATAGATAGATAGATAGATAGATAGATAGATAGATAGATAGATAGATAGATAGATAGATAGATAGATAATAGTCCTAGATTTGTGCTGCCATGAGTCCTGCACAGAAAATTCTGATGCACATGACTGGTTAATCAGTGTACTGTAATATTATTGCTAAGCTGCAGAATTTACCCATTGCCATGAGATTGTGTCCTAATCTGATAAAACAGTGGATTAGATGGAATTTAAAATAAATAGATCAGGAACAAGCCATGTGTCAGACTGAACACTTCTTAAAGTTTTTCTTTTTACCCAATAATTAAAAACGTCACTAGATTGTCAGCTATATGGGCCACTATAATAATTTTTTCCACTCTTTGTAAAGTGGTTATTACTTTCTAGCTTCCAATATTTGGTTTAAATCTTTGAATCACACACATTGGAGCATATTTACTAATACTGGTATACCGCTGAATGCTGCAGGGGAAATTACTGGCCAGATGTGGCTACCTTCGTTGATAACAGTTGATTGCTAAGGAATAGAGGAGCCTGACCGATGTCGATCAGCTGATTGGCATGCCGGCTTCCATTAAAAAAAAGGGTTGTTTTCATGTGACCCCTTTTAACCAGTAAAAACTAATTGAAAACCGGAAGCACAGACCAATGATAGCTAAAATCTGCTTAAAGTGTTACCGCCATCTTATATGATGTTATTTAACGAGACTCTTTAAATTAGGACATCTATAAGATGTCTTAACATTAAGTGTGTGCTACTGCACTTACCTAACTCCACAAATGTGGTGATCAGGAGATCGGAATATAGTGTTTGGTATGGGTCAATGAAAATATGAGCTGGCTTCCTCAATGCCTAAAGACATTGGTAATAGCTACAGATCTGAGCAATTATTCACATAATAAGGCAACAGTTGTCCATTTCTTTGGTATGGAGAATGGATCCTTCAATTTCACACAGTTAATAAATATGTCAATGTTTGCATCCATTATTTTAATTATCCCAATGTCATTAGAATGAAAAAAAAAAGGCAACTTTTGCAAAAGTTCTAGTTTCTATAGCTCCTATTCAAATAATTGTGTCTCCATGGTAACAGACAACAAAGCCTGTGTAGTCTGATCCTGCAGCCATACTCTGTTCCATCTGTTCCCTGTTTACCTATTAAACAGGGGCAGATTTAGGAGGGTGATGGGGTAGTCACTCCCCCAAACATCAGTACCAATCTATTTATTTTTTAATTGCTCCCACTCGCTGTACTAGAGTTCTTATCTGTATTGAATTAAATACAACTCCTATTGACCTAAATAAAAGGTCACAGGTGTAAGATGCTAAGACCCCCTTTATCCTGCCAATTTGTGGGGAACTCAGTACATGGAACCCACTGATGATAACGTCTCACACGCCTCAATGCCGTCAGGCGAAAAGCTAAAGATGAACAGTGCATATATATGTATAGATATAAGATAGATACAATATGAAGTTATGCTGGGGAAAAAGAATAAAAAAAAAACATGACTCCTTTAAAAGTTTTTATAATGGTGTCTGTCTAAAACAGCTCCTTTTACATTCCTTTCAAGCCTTGTTATTTTTCAGCTGATATCATGTCCTCTCAGACATTTGTTCCTTCTCATTTGCGTGGGTTTGAGAATTTAATCTGACACACCAGAATGGGCTTGTAATGTTGCATAACCGCGATTACCGTACTTCCAGGGTAAATGAAACATATGCGTGAAGCAGGCAACGCTTGTCAAGTGAGTGTAACCTCCGTTCATCTTCCCACAACCACATCACCGGGTGAAATCATTCTTAGTACATTATTGTGGCCTTTAATAACACCATCCATCTCAAGGCACACAAACGCTTCATTGGGTTTTTCTTTTGGTGACATTAACAATAGGACAGGATCTAACTTGTTCATTTAACTCTTTCCTCGTCAAGGGGTTGTGCTGAGAATTAAATTCTGACTTTTAACAGTTTCCATGTAAATTCAAGAATAAATTGTAACAATCAAATAAACGCAGTAAACAGAGTATGTAGCAATAAACTAAACATATTATAAAGGTACACTACAGATTCTAGTGCTGAGATCGCACTCTTCCACCTAGGGCCCCTACAGTTTAGTGCGAAATATAAGGTCATGTCCTCACTCACTGGGGTTTGTGGGGACATGGCTCAATTTATTGCTTACTTGCCATACTTTTAGGCATTTTTCACACCATGTTCCGTGTACATCTCGCTTATTTGCCAGGAAGATTTCCAGATGTAATATTCAAGCATATCCATAGCCTTCTTTGGACCAAAAATATGCCATACATTTTCCTTTTGACATCTTGTCAGTAAGTGTCGGCAGACTTTTTAAAAAAAAATGTAACTGTATTGGAAAGCATAGCCGTCTACGCGTCATAACACAAGGGTATCCAGCCAAAAAAACGTATACCCAGTTATTTTTTTGCAATGGAATTCTATGGTAGACATATGCAGCTGTATTGCATACAGTTACAAATGTCTGGGCTTTACGTCCAGGTTATATATTGGGAGCGTATACAACATTTTCTACTGAGAAAAAACATATTAGTCAGTTAACAGCAACGCAGACTTGGTTTACATTGGAGAAGGTTTTTTCTTTGAAGGTTAAAATTTCACAGACATGACATGTCATTTACTTTACAAAATGTCAGTTATTGTGTGACACATAAGTACACTACTGTAGGTGTATTTTGCTCTGATATTGGAAGGAACTGTTCCAACACCTGTCATACTTGCCAGATCATTTATCTGCTGGCTTAGCATGTTAAGAGTGCCGCTTACTGTATTGCCGTATGCCCTGCACCTCAATGAATGTTTTTTGACAGGTGTATGTCAATATATAGCACATGCAATAAATTTCCATGCGTCCATGCGCCATATTTGTGAATATGGTGCACTGATGATGACAATTTTATCATATTCTTTGATAGAAAGTTTTCAAGAAAATGAAAATATTTGTAAATATGCGCCATTGTTTATAATTTGAAGCAACACTTCAGGCAAAAATAATACATTGGGGTAGTTAAGCAGTAGTGTCATTGGATGGCTGCATTTAGAAATCATTAAAAATGGTGCATGTGACATAATAAATTTAGTGCAACTTGTTAGGCTTGATAGACACATTATTCTATTTTGGCTTGCTGCATTTCTATAGGAGTGGCTCCTACTCTGGCGGACTCCAGCCATCATTTGACTGGCTGCCATGTAGTACCACATTTCCCATTGTCCGTCTAGACATGGCTTCTCTTGGCAAAATCAACGAATCCCTGTGGCAGCTGCCATCTGTAAGGGGTTATCTAAAAAAGACGACCCTATTAACTACAATTTCATGGTTGTTGAGGGCATTCACATGCTTTGTAAATGCTTTGGATAGGGGGTACATTTTTTTGACAGGAATGCCCCTTTAATTTAGCATTTGCTGGTGTTTAGGAACCCTAACTGCCTCAATGTTTCAATTATATTGCAGCCTATGAGGATATCTACCACCATCTTCCATTAGGCCTCTATTGAAGGCTGTAGTTTGTATGAGTTCCAAAGTGGAACTGTCAACAGCCACCTGGAAGTCTGTACAGAAAATCCTCCATAGTTATTGCCTGGAGTTTCACTGATATTAAGCGAACAATATAGTCATTGCCACATGCTTCAAGTTTTCCCCAATTACACTGAAAGCATTAAAGTACTATCACACTGAGACCTTGACTCAGCTATTGCTCGACCACTACAGTTTCTTAAGTTAGAATTTTAATGTTAAATTGACATTAAAAACAACCTTTTCTTGAAAACATCTTTTTAGCCTACTTTTTGCAGCAATATTTTAACCATTATTTTTAGAATGTCTTTTAATGTCATTTTTCAAGACCTTGCATTTAAAATGTCTTTAACATTCAATAAATTAGCACAATGACATATTTTAATTAGAAGTTAGTGTTTTTATGAATTTTATTTTGAACTTTATTAAATACCAAATGTGCTCTACTGCTCATTTTTATAATTACATCCTGTGAACTGGAAGCTAACCCCAGCACTAACTATATGCACAGCCTGACAACTGGATCTGAGGTGAGAGGATTACAGTATTCGGTATTTTAGCCAATTGATTTTTGTGTGTCTTTGTGGTAGGGTTTATTATTTTATCTCTGCAATATTCAAAAGGTCATCACAAGTATTAACAATAAGCGCTAATTCTTCCCCATAAAGCTACGGCTCTACAACAACTTTTGGTCATGTAACAGCCGCAGTAAAATCACGCGAATTATTTACCATGTAACAGATCCATACCTCAGATTACCAATGTAATTCAGGTGCATTGGTGAACGTATACTTGTTCCATCTCATGGAAACAATTTTCATTCGTTTGTGATAATCTTTTTTAATATTAGACATAGCAATTATCAGTAACGGCTGTTATTTAGGCACGGGTCGACCTTTGGTCTTGGTAAAATCCATGTCAGAATTCTTGCGATAGTTACTTGACTTATTCCCCCATAGGGAAAAAAAAGGTTCCACTATGGTCGCAGTAATGCACCATTTTACAATATCCACACATTACTGACATTTCCAATCTTGGGAAAGTTTTTTCACATGGGACATAATTTCCCACTTTGAAAATATCTTCAAATTGACACTAACTTTCATAGAACTTATACTGATCTAATAGTATACCTTATCTAAAACAATTTTTTCATTTACTTACTGTTAAAGTTCCGTTGTTTTATCCATGTAAATTCTGTGTGAAGTTACTAGCTGTCTCCCTTCCTGCAA
Organism: Rhinoderma darwinii; assembly: GCF_050947455.1. Taxonomy (NCBI): domain Eukaryota; kingdom Metazoa; phylum Chordata; class Amphibia; order Anura; family Rhinodermatidae; genus Rhinoderma; species Rhinoderma darwinii. The sequence continues at coordinate 94,292,338 of NC_134687.1, read as the reverse complement.
TCTGCTGTCCATCCCCTGTTGTCAAGCAAAGTCTCTCCCTGGTTACAGAGCAGAATTGCCGACTGTAGAGGGTGGAGTGTGTCTCTTCACCGCCTGTCTATAACTTTCTATGGAGAGGGGAGAGGGAGCAGAAGGAGGGAGCAGAGAGAGAGAGTCTGACTCAGCAACACACGCTGCATGTAAGTTTATGAAGGGGGAAGGTTGAGTAGGGGGAGGAAGTAGGAGCAGAGACTAACACACAGAGACGCTACTGGTAAGATGTACATTTCACCCCAGTGGTGGTTTCTCAGATACATTACTGCTGTATACTCTCCTCCATGCTGCTGCAGTTTATATATATATATATATATATATATATATATATATATTTATATATATATATATATATGTAATAGATAGAGATAGTAGTACAGGATTTTCCTCTACTATGTGTGCAGTGCATAGAAGACATGATAGCCATTAGGCTCTGCCCACTAGCTTTGAGACAACTGAGAAGTAGAGATAGAGCAAGTCATATAAAGGTCAGAAATAGCGTTATTCCTCATGTACATACATATGACAGCTTATTCTGAAAAGTCACCTGAAAAGTTAGGTACGCTTTACGTGTATCCCCCTTTTAACTACCAGCATCTTGATAGTGTATGCTGGTCATATTGGAAGCAATTGCTCCTATTTCAAGCTTTAAATATGTTGTCTCTCAGTAGACACATACTACAGTATAAAGGTATATCAATCTTTTTTAGTATTATATGGCTAATGTAATTTGAAAGTCTTTTGCGTTAATATTTTGAATTATTTGGTAGTGTATTTTAGTATAACAAAAAAAAACAGTAAAATAGTTTATTTTCATTTTGACATTAGTCCAAACTTTATGTTTAATCTTATTCTGACTTTCAGTCCAGTCTTCAGACCTGCATAGAATGTGCCAAACATAATATTAAAGAAAAATACTTACTGATACAAGGGCCGGTTAAAATACTTATCAGCAAAATGCCATTCAAGAGGTGGGTGGATGCAATGTATTAGAATTTCATACAAATAAGGCTTTTATAAAGTCCCAGTCGCACAGTTACGTGTAGTGCACCATGCTGGATAACAGCCTATTGGTCACGCACATATTATTCAATCAGGCAGGCTGCCCAGCACCTTCTCAATGCACCCCACAAAGTACTGAAACCCCTTCTCCTCTAACATCACAAGACCAGTCTGCATCCTGCAAACATGAGTTATTATTGATGAGGCCAAAATAATGAAATAGATAATAAAAGTCTATTTGTATTTTCAGATACATGAAAAATAACAGGTTCACGAAAGGACAGGAGAGTTCTATGATGTCTGCGTGTCTTTACTTGCTTCAGGAAACTCTCACATTTGCTACTAAGCACCAGGTAGCTGGGTTATAACTGTGACCGTACAGGTGCTTCTCAGGGCTACGGGAGGTGTTTGGCAGGAGGACTCCAGTCGTAAAGGTCCCTAGCCCTCTGAACTAAAAAATGCAACCCCTATCATTTCAGGGAAATTTAGTTTTGTCAATTCAATATTGTGTTGTAATGTCCTTTATTGCACAGAAGGGAAATTTATTACTTTCTATTTGCAGGAAAGCGTGATCACTGAGTGCACTTGTGACTGTTGAGAAATTGCGTGACATCATTTGCATAGCTATTTCCCTCACATTACCTACAAATACATCCTTCCTGTCACACATTATTTGGTGAATTCCGCTATAAGCCTTTGGACTGCTGTATCAGAAGGCAACATGTGTGACCCGCATTTGGAAATATCATGATTTATGTTCCATAAATATATTAGCATGGGTCATATTACCTTAACGAGTCTATCAATATTTAATGAGGGCAGTAACAACTGAGTAATATATACCAGTGCAATCCAACTTCCAGGTTCATTCTGCAGCATATCAAGTCAAATACAGCCTAACAAATGGACGCGGCCCTTGGAATCCATTACAATTATGCTAGTTGGACTAGTGAGATTTTACTCTCTTTCAGCGTGCATGATAAATAGGCTCCTCTGAGAGTAGTGGAGAGTTTTCTTGTGTTCTGGAACATAGTTATATGAGTATTGTTATAAACCTGCTGAGAAATGAAACAGAATTTTTAAGTGAGGGGAAATCAGAAATGCAGTTAAATCAACCTATCGTTGTACAGAGAGCAGGGATCATATAATATAATTCACTGGACAGTTTAATAAACATTTCTCTATTTTTCCGCCATATTTTCTATGTTCTGCGAATACTATGTGATTTATTTATTTTTTTGCTATGTTAACATCATTTTACAACAATGTAATATGTGCCCTCAACAGTTTATTTTAATACTTTCATCCGCTGTGGTGTAGTCATACATATAGTAATGAGTAAAGCGTGACATCAGCCTTATGTCTGCAGAATCACACAAATTGTGTCAGAGTAATAACTTGCTATATATATGTGATGTGACAAGACAGTTATTACTAAAGCAAGTGATATAACATCGCAGTAGTAAATACGATACACATACACCACAAAGAGAATATTTAAATTTTTCCTTCCCCTTGCTAATATTAATATTACCATCTCCAAGTTGACTGATCGTCCTTGCATAGTTGACTTGTCTTCTAAAGTCAAATTGTTATACCACCAGATTAAACCTACCTGTATATTGAGTTAATTGGTCTGACTCTATGATCTTAAAGAAACACTAACATAGAAAATTAACAAAAATATTAAAATATGCCCCAGCACTTCCTCCCTTCATCTCCTCCTCTCCTTTGAGGAAATCTTCTCTGTGTGTCCCAGAAGCCCATGACCTTCTTCCTCCTGCTCACCCTCCTGTGTCTATCTGTAAAACAATTGGCTGAAGCAGGAGGATAAAAAGATTGTTAAGCCCCGTTTCCTTGACTAAGCCACGCCCCATCAGCCTCTCCCCAGCAGAAAATGGAACAGAACAGTAGGAGACTGTGTTTTCTGCAGGATTTCTACAAGTTTCAGGACTTTGTAGAAAATCATGACAAACAGTGGGGCCCAAGATATTTCCTGTTTACTTTCATAATTCACTTGAAGGTTTAGTGTTCTTAATTTTTTTTTTATTAAACTACTTTGGATTAGTTTTACAGACTTGGTTGGCAGAGGTTGTCTAAAAAAGACTGATCACTGTGGGTCCAGTTTCTCTATCCCCCGCTGATCAGCTGTTATGATGAAGCCACATCTGGCCTGGCAGGGGAAATGTATTATCACACAACAGCCTTTCCAATGCCTCTGACTTTTTTTTTTCTTTTTTTTTGGGGCAAATGGTGTTTTATTCAAAATTCAACATGCTCTAGGAATGGCATTTTTTCTGGCATTCTGACTTCCTAAAATACCAGAAAAACCACAAGGTTCAAATAATTACAAAATAAAAAAAGTTCTGAAAATGCTTGTAAAAAATGCCATAAAAACCTCTCAAAATTTGTGACCTTTTTTCAAAAGCCTTTAAAGGGCAAATACAGGGCAAAGCAGGCAACGATCCCAAGACAGGAAACAGTCCGGGTCCAATCTAAGACAACAAACACCTTCACAAATGGACAGGATCCAAATAGCCTTGCTGCCCAGGCAAAGCGTAGTAGTCCTGAGCAGGTTTAAATAATCATAGGCGGAGCACAAACAGCTTGTATGTGCCTGTACCTTTATGGGTATGTTCAGATGTGGCAGATTTGCTGCAGAATTGCGGAACGGCCGCATTGGAAATCTGCAGCAGACTTTTTTTTCCTTTCTATAGCTTTTTAGTTTACTTAGTGCAGATGTTGCAGTAAACAACTGTACAGAAACCAGCCTAAAGAATTTACACTCCGCAGCATGCTCAGTCTGTTGCCGAGAAGCAGCAGATTTTCACGCCGGGTTTCTGCCTTTGCAATGCAAACGCGCGTTCATCTGTTGATCGTATCGTTTTAAAAAAGTTTAATATTATTGGTGTCGGCAGCACATCTCCCGGAGTAACGGCCGCTCGTCTCCATCCATAGCTCCGTGTGACAGGAGCGAATGAGCGCCGATCTATGATGTCTTGGCCGGTGTAATAGGGGCTTAAGTCTACTTTATTAAGGTGTATATTACATAGTTACATAGTTACATAGTTAGTACGGCTGAAAAAAGACACATGTCCATCAAGTTCAACCAAGGGAAGGGAAAAGTTGTCAAAAGTTTTTATTTTCTTCTATTATTCGCAACATACTACAACTTTGGAACATTTTATAATAATTTGTATTGCACCTGGCATTTTAACTACTTATGTTACCTTAGAAAGATTTCTCGCTCTGAACAGCTCTTTACATTTATAAAAAGCACTCCGGTTAAGTATGACGCTTTGTTTTCAGACATAACCATGTTCAGATAAGAACAAGTATTATTTTATGTGTAAAGCTTGAAGTTTACAAATGTCACGCAGATTGATTTGAGAATCCACGCTGTGGCCTTTAAGAATCACAACATTGCATTATCACTTGATCCACTTTCTGAAGGAAAACTGCCAAGTACGCCGGCCTGCCACCTGTTATTATCTTGAAATCAATACATCCTTTGTAAAATACTATACTTCCTGGCAGTCAATGCTCATGAAGATGGATAATGGGGAGCTGTAATATTTAAAGCAATTAGGTGGTGTACCTGATAATATAATGAGTCTATGGTGATTGTTAACACTTAAATGACGTGTTATAAAGTCTTTAATTAAGAAGGTTCATTAGAGCATTTCTTATCAGCATGGAATATAGTGCCGGCTAAGAGGTCAAATGTATTATTAACTTTCCTTGATTTGTTTAAATAATAATTAATTTTATCATGATAAGGATTCCTAGTCTGATTTCTCTTATGATTGATGCTAATTACTACTTATATATAATGGCTCACTGGCAAACAAATATTTGTAGTTATTTTACTCTAAAAATGAAACGTTATAGATTTCCAGGAATGATACATTCACGAGCACAGCTTAATATATGCTACTTTAAATTTTACATGTGTGTGTGTATATATATATATATATATATATATATATAAAACAACAGAAAGCAGCAGCACTCACTAGGTATAGATGTATAGGTGCCAAGCAAGTCATCCCGATCCAAGGTCAGAGCAATGTACAAAAGTAGAAATCTTGCAGCACTCCAAATGTGAAAAAATGGTGGTTTTATTCAGCCAATAAACAGCGACGTTTCTGTCCAACAATAGGACCTTTATCAAGCATGATAAAGGTCCTATTGTTGGACAGAAGCGTTGCTGTTTATTGGCTGAATAAAACCACCATTTTTTCACATTTGGAGTGCTGCAAGATTTCTACTTTTGTATATATATATATATATATATATATATATATATATATATATATATATATATATATATATATATATATACATATATATATACTTTGTAAACTCACCTTTTAGTTTTATTGCCTTGAGCGGCAAAGTCTATTTAATATCATTTGAAGGTTTTTGACCCCTCTATCTTGCCTGAAGCCTGAACCTTGTTTACAGCTTAACAAGTTTACTACCCCTGTCTACTCTAGATCTTTTACTATGCCATAGTTGCTAGGGTTAAATAGATTTAAACTTGATGGATGTTTTTGATGAAAAATCCTTTTATAGGCCATTATAATAAAAAGTATCAATATCCATAGCACTGTATACATAATGAATTGCATCTCATTGATTCTTTTTCTTTTTTAAATCCCAGCCTAATTTAATCTTAATCTAGAATGTGACGGGTGCTCTTTAAGTAGTGTATCTTCATAATATACCTGAAGTGTTAAACTAGCATGTTCTAAGACTGCCTGCTTATACAACTCCCAAATCAGAGTAAAGGGGTGCTGTAGGCTGCCCCAGCTGACTTGTAGATGTGCAGCAAGCTGTGAATGCTTTCTGCAATTCTTCTTGGAAGAGACCTTCTGACAAATAGGGCTCTCCTACTGCTGCACCTATTCTATTTAGCCAATTCAGCAGAATAGAAAAACTTACAGCACCCATGGACACCATTTTGGGGGCTGTATAGCGAACTCTTTTAGCACCCACTCGTTTAACTGTTTATGGGCATCATGTAGAGGGCCCTGTTTAAAGACCACCAGTCTCATTACACATGTAAATGAGACAAGAGAGCAGTACATACTTGAAATCCAAACAAGAATTGAGTAAACATACAAAATCCAATGTAATAAGGTAGCAGTGCTAACCTCGGAAGTTCTAACCACTGTGCCACTGTAATACCCACTGAGCCAAAGAAAGACATTCGAAAATAAATTCTTGCTTTGCCATTTCTTCAAAAGAACAGGCTCAGTAGTCACCCAGCAGCACCAGCGTGGTCTGCAAGTCTATACATATATAATAACATGTGACACCTTTAGCAAACCATATCTTACATAATATTAATAATTGTTTAAGAATATAAATACATTTTATTGTAATAAAGTCTAGAATTTGCTTTACTTCATTACATGGATCTTACATGCACATTCCATTAATCTTTCCTGTGTAGTCTGAAATTTCTCGATATTTAAGAACAAAATCTCTACAGCAAATAAATAAAGGTAATGAACATTTTGATTACATGTATTAAATTTGACAGGTTGTCTGTCTCTAATAAATCTCAACGTTCTCTTTCTAATTGCAGTCTAACATGAAGTTGAAGGAAAAGGTTGAACTGTAAAGGATTTATTATTTTAAGAGATGTAGTTTATGTCATCCACACATGCCATATATACAGTAAATATTAATATATATATATATATATATATATATATATATATATATATATGATCAATAAAAAGCTGAATGAAGCTGCTTTGTTGATTCTTTTGCTTCAATACAAACACTGATTACTTTTTTGTAGAGGCGTCCCGTTATCTCTTCATATATGCATACTTGCATTCATGCATCCACGCATATATACATATATAATATCTGCTCATATAGAAGATACCTATGCTAGACTTTCATTTTCTATGGGAACAACATTTCTAGCATGACAGAAAGGGTATACACATATATTTGAATAATATTGTTTTCTCAAACATGAAAAACCTGATTATATACCTTTAGATTTCCAATCCACACTTAATGCTTACCTTTAGTTTTCAATGCATTTTAAGGTACTATACAAAATGAAAATATAAGAAAATTTAATAGAAAATAGGTTTACTATGATAGTGTCATCATTGTCTGTATGGGACATGAATAATTCACCTTTATTAGTTTCATTAACCCCTTTAGGACACAGCCTATTTTGGCCTTGTGGACACAGATGATTTTTTCAAATCTTACATGTGTCACTTTATGTGGTAATAACTCCGGAATTCTTTTACCTACCCAAGCCATTCTGAGACTGTTTTCTCGTCACATATTGTACTTTATGTTAGTGAAAAAATTTGGTCGATAAATTCAGTATTTATTTGTGAAAAACTTCAAATTTTAGCAAAAATTTGCATTTTTCTAAATTTAAATGTATTTGCTTGTCAAACAGATAGTAATACCACACAAAATAGTTACTAGTTAACATCACCCATATGTCTACTTTATGTCTGCATCATTGTTTTTCACGTACTTTTATTTTTCTAGGACGTTACAAGGCTTAGAACTTTAGCAGCAATTTCTCATATTTTCAAGAAAATTTAAATAGGCCATTTTTTTCAGGGACCAGTTCAGTTCTGAAGTGGCTTTGAGGGCCTTCTATATTAGAAAGTCCCCATAAATCACCCCATTTTGAAAACTGCACCTCTCAAGGTATTCAAAACCACATTCAGAAAGTATTGTAACCCTTTAGGCGTTTCACAGGAATTAAGGCAAAGTAGAGGTGACAAATTTCTTTTTTTTTGCCGAAATTCTTTTGTAATAAAAGAAAATCTGTAACACAGAAGGTTTTACCAGAGAAACGCAACTCAAAATTTATTGCCCAGATTCTGCAGTTTTTAGAAATATCCCACATGTGGCCGTAGTGTCCTAATGGACTGAAACACTGGCTTCAGAAGCAAAGGAGCACCTGGTGGATTTTGGGGCCTCTTTTTTTTAGGAATATATTTTAGGCACCATGTCAGGTTTGAAGAGGTCTTGTGGTACCTAAACATTCGAAACCCCCCAAAAGTGACCCCATTTTGGAAACTACACTCCTCAAGGCATTTTTCTAGGGGTATAGTTAGCATTTTGACCCCACAGTTTTTTTGCAGAATTTAGTGGAATTAGTCTGTGAAGATGAAAATCACCTATTTTTCTGTGGAAACAGAATTTTTTCATTTTTACAAGGAATAAAGGAGAAAAAGCACCACAACATTTGTAAAACAATTTCTCCCGATTACGGCAATACCCCATATGTGGTCATAAACTGATGTTTGGACCCTCAGCAGGGCTCAGGAGGGATTTTGGAGCGCAGATTTTGCTGGATTGATTTTAAGTGCATTTTGACCCCACAGGATCTTTTTTACAGCTAAGGTGACCAAAAAGTGATTTTGGCGCTTTAAATTCTTTATTTCTTACAGCGTTCACCGTGCGCAATAAATTACGTTTTACTTTATTCTGCCGGTCAGTACGATTACAGCGATACCATATGTGTATAGGTTTTTTTTTACGTTTTGCAGCGTTTGCACAATAAAATTACGTTTCTATAAAATAATTAATTTTTTGAGACACGCTATTCTGAGCTGTAACTTTTTTATTTTTTTATCAAAAAAGCTGTGGGAGGTCTTGTTTTTTGCGGGACGGGTTGTAGTTTTTATTGGTACTATTTTGGGGTAAATGCGACTTTTTGATCACTTTTTATTCTATATCTTGGGAGGGGTGGTGACCAAAAAATAGCGATGCTGACAGTTTTCCGTTTATTTTGTTTGCGGCGTTCACCGCGCGGAAAAAAATTAACATTATAGTTTCATAGTTTGGGTCATTACGAACACGGTGATACCAAATATGTGTACTTTTTTTAACGTTTTCATTTTTTCCCTATAATAAATGACTTATTATAGGAAAACAAAAACTTTTATTTTTACACTTTTATAAAACATTTTTATTAACTTTTTTTACTTTTTACACTTTATTTTTTGTTTATTAACTTTTTTTTAACTTTTTTTTTACCTGCAGCTTTGATCGCTGATAGAATACATTACACTACCTAGGTAGTGTAACGTATTCCAACTGTCAGTGTAATGTTACAGTCACTCTGACAGTTAGTCTACGAGGATCAGCCAGAGGCTGATCGTCATAGGCTTCCATACATGGCAGACCCGGAGGCCATTGCCTGGCCTCCGGATGCCATCACAGGCATCAGCAGCCCTTACAATTGCATGGGGGCTGCTGATGTGCTACAAACCCCCTACATGCGGAGATCGCAATCGAGCCCTGCATGTAACTGGTTAATTGCCTAAATCAGCGGACATGAGACACTGATCGGCAACACTGGAGTGTCAGCTGTCGGGGACAGCTGATCTCCAAGTTCCCGTTGCACACCTTGTCGCCGACAGTGTGCCATCGGGAACGACACAGTGACTTCCTGTCACTCTGACCGGGAGCCGAAGGTTGGTCCTGATGGGCTTCCGTCCATGGCAGACACGGAACCCTTTGCTTGGCTTCCGTTTGCCATACTAACTATCGGCAAACCCTGCGATTTCGGACCGGGGTCTACCGATATGCTAGAAATCGCTAAAATTCGGCGATTGCAATTAAGGGGTTAATTCGCCGATATCAGCGGCAAAGGACCACTGGCTGGCAAGAGTGGAGTGTCAGCTGTAGGCGACAGCTGACCTCCCGGTTCCCGGTGCACACTGTCACCGACAGTGTGCACCGGAAAAAACTCAGTAACTGTACGTCCTCGTGCGGGAAGTAACCTCCCGCAACGACGTACAGTTACTTACTCGTGCGGATAGGGGTTAAATAATGCTTGATCCAAGCCAAATGGGAAGATTATTATTATTATTATTATTTTTATTATTATCATCATTGCCATTGTATCCAGTTCCTATTAAACAACTGTGCTCCCTGCCTATCTTATATTAATATCTCAGTGCAGCCACTGCTTATCTATAGTTTACAAAATTAGCAGAACTGACCTTTTTACTGCTGGAATCTAGGGCTCGGCTTGCTGACCCGGACTATTTTCTATAAACGCAAAGAGAAAATAAGAAATATATATTTTATTTGTACCTACAGAAAATCTAAAAGAAGATATAATAGTGTCATGATTCTCTAAGGGCCTGTTCACATCAGCATTGGCTTTCAGTTCCGGGGTTCCGTCAGAGGTTTCTGTCGGGTGAACCCCGCAACGGAAAGTGAAACTGAAACCACATTCAATGGTGACGGAACCATTGCTAATGGTCACCGTTGGTCACCATTCTGGCAGGTTTCCGTTTTAACGACGGAATCAATAGTGGAGTCGACTGCGCTATTGATTCTGTCGGAAAACCGGAAACCTGCCGGAATGGTGACGAACGGAAACCATTAGCAATGTTTCCGTCACCATTTATATCAATGGTGATGGAAACGGAAGCTGTGGTTTCAGTTTGACTTTCCGTTGCGGGGTTCACCCAACGGAAACCTCTGACGGAACCCCGTAACAGAAAGCCAACGCTGATTTGAACAGGCCCTAAGTTAAAAGTGAAAAATTCACTTTCACTAAGTCTTTCTAAATAATGCTCTATAGTTACAGAATGAGCAGCAATGGTTGACTTTACAGTGATGGAATATAGGACTGGGCATAAAGCTGGCAATGACGCAAAGTCCAACTTGTTGATAGATATAGTAGATGACCAATTAGTTGTCTGACTGTGCGTTTGATCAGTACCATTTACAGCCATTTGGAACTGTGCACAATTACAGCTGAACACCCTTCTTATAACATTCATTGGTTGGCCGATCATACCATAAAGTTCAGGTTTTGGCTAACTACCAGCTGGAAAAATCCAACCTGATGGATAAAAACCTTGACAGATTATTGGTTATTAATTGGTTGCACAACAGAATGTGACAGATAAATGGACAACAATTGAAAAAAAAGCAGTCGAAATCGAATGCTTCATCCAACATTTATCTCATGCCTTTGGCCATATCAGGTCTTTGAAGCTGAGGAGTTTGGTAGGGCTAAGTGGACAAGGTCTGATGTCTGTGGTTCTTCTTGGCATAATAATGATGCATCTTAAATGAAGCATTTCCATCTGCTAAGCATCCACACGCATCACCTGAATGCCAGACCAGCCTTTCATGAGAGAGTGTTGAAACGTCAAATGACAGGGTATTTCTCAAGCAGGTTCTAGTTCGAGCTTTGTTGCCTTTTAGTGGGTTTATTTATTGATTCCTGGTAGTGAAACGTTATTGTGGTTATTTTCCCTTTTTTGTCAGGTATAATATTATCTAATGGAACTTTGTTGATGTTTTCCACTGAATACAGATTAAAAAATGATAACCACAACATATGTCATGTCTGAGTAAAGTGACTTTAAAAATCCATAAAGAATTTATGATTTAGTATCATGGAAAATTGATTTGAAAAGTATGATTCATTGATCAGCCGTTTCACTGGCTGATTTATATATTTTCATTTACTGGGAGCTCACTTCATGGGCACATGCAAGGCTATTCTGTCTGTGAATTCAACTGAAGTGCCATTATATACAGGTGCCTTGTTCCCAGTTGTAAGACTGTAAAGTATGCAACTAACAGTCAGCTGTGGTTATTTCTTAGATGACTGTGTTTGGGTTGATATAACTTTAAAAAACAAAACAAATGAGCAATGATTATTGTAAGGGCGGGTTCACACATAGCGGAATTTCACTTAAATTCCGCTGCGGACACTCCGCAGCGTTAATCCGCAGCGGAGCCGTTTCTCCATTGACTTTCACTTTAATTTAGCAGTGTTCGTTTACACGATGCGTACAATTCCGCTGCGGAGCATAGGCTGCGGAGCGGAATTTGGTGTCCGCAGCATGCTCTGTCTGTTGCGGAGCAGTGGCGGACTCATGGCGGAATTTCTCCATTGACTTCAATGGAGATTCAAAGTTCCGCAATGAAGTCCGCAGCTGTCATGCACATGTCATGTGTGCTGCGGATGCGTCTTGCTTTTTTAACTTGACATTTCTTCATTCTGGCTGGACCTATGTATTTCTAGGTCTACAGCCAGACTGAGGAAGTCAATGGGGCTCCCGTAATGACGGGAGCGTTGCTAGGAGACGTCAGTAAATAGTCACTGTCCAGGGTGCTGAAAGAGTTAAGCGATCGGCAGTAACTGTTTCTGCACCCGGGACAGTGACTACCGATCTCAATATACATGTATCTGTAAAAAAATATATAAGTTCATACTTACCGAGAACTCCCTGGGTCTGTCTCCAGTCCGGCCTCCCAGGATGACGATTCAGTGTAAGTGACGGCTGCAGCCAATCACAGGCCAAGCACAGGCTGCAGCGGTCACATGGACTGGCGCGTCATCCAGGGAGGTCGGGCTGGATGCCGAAAGAGGGACGCGTCACCAAGACAACGGCCGGTAAGTATGAAAGTCGTTTACTTTCACTAGGGAAAGTGCTGTCCCTTCTCTCTATCCTGCACTGATAGGGAGAAGGGAAGCACTTTTCCCGCAGTCCGCAGCAGCTAGTCCGCATCAATGTACTGCACATTTTGTGCAGATCCGCAGCAGAATCTGCAACGCAGATTCTGTGCGGCATGGATGCGGACAGTTGCGGAGGAATTCCGCCATGTGTGGTCATGCCCTCATTCTTAAGCTGACCAGAAACTTTAATCTTTTTGGAAGGGCCATCTGCAAATAGTATGAGAATACTCCTTGCCATCCAAAAATCTTCATGCCAGGACTAGATTGTAAATTTGGCCATGCAATAATCACACCCCTGACATGTGACACTGTATGATACAAATGGAGGATGAATTAAAGTGTCACTATGGGTAAAACTGAGACTCTGTGTTATGCCTAGTGCAGGAACTAAGGAGATGGTGAATGACACAATGCTTCTAAGAACAACGAGTTAATGTTTCATGCACTGCCCTTTCAAGCCCTGCACTAGGTATAAAACAGTGTATACGTTTTTTCAGGAGTTTTGTTTTTTATTCATTCTGGGGCGCACTCCAATGTACCTTTGCTGAGGAAGCATTAATATGCATAAATTGGGAATCTTAGGCCTCTTACACACGACCGTAGCTCTGTGCATGGTCCGTGACTACGGCACAGGCGGCCCGAGACTACGGCACAGACGGCCCGAGAAGTGTCATCCACGGTCCGTCGGCAGTCACGGACTGTGCACACACAAGTGCATTAAGCTTAATGAGCCCGGACCACAAATGTGGCCAATAAAATGACATGTCTTACATTTTTTGCAGTACGGGCTCCGGGGGAATGCACGGACCATGGAAACCACAGTCGTTTTCATTGTCCCATAGAATATAATAAGCCTTATACTGTCCGCAATTGCGGATAGTATGCAGACGCAAATGCACGGTTGTTTGCATGGGGCCTATATCTTTTCATGTGAATTTAACTATTGCTCAAGTGTTGCTTTGAAATTACATGGCACCTAATGTGAAGTTATCTGGCCTTGAAGTCTTAAAGTCAACCTTATTTAACTAGCTTAGAGCCTGTTCACATCACCGTTCCTTTCCGCTGAGGGGTTCCATTGGAGGTTTCCGTCATGTTAAGCCCTCAACGGAAAGGCAAACGGCAACTTTAGCTTCCGTTTCCCTCACCATTGAACTCAATGGTGATGGAAACCTAGCTAAAGTTTCCGTTTGCCTTTCCGTTGAGGGCTTAACCCGACGGAAACCTCCGACAGAACCCCTCAGCGGAAAGGAACGGTCATGTGAACACAGCTTTATACAGTAAGTCCAAAGATATCACCAATTCCCATTAAAGAGTCATGGTCTGATACAATATAACTAGATAGGTGCTATTATAGGTAGTTCTGACTTGAGTGCAGCAATATGGCACATCCCAGTAAAAATTAATCACCAGGCAATGCCAGGTGCAATAAATAATGACTTTGGCTTTGTATGACTGTTAGGGTATGTTCACACGTAGTGACTAAAAACATCTGAAAATACGAAGCTGTTTCCAAGGGAAAACAGCTCCTGATTTTCAGACGTTTTTTAAGCCACTCGCGATTTTCGCTGCTTTTTTCGCAGCGTTTTTTACGGGCGTTTTTGGAGCTTTTTTCAATGGAGTCAATGAAAAACGCCTCCAAAAACGTCCCTAGAAGTGTCCTGCACTTCTTTTGATGAGGCGTCTTTTTATGTGCCGTATTTTGACAGCGACGCGTAAAATAAAGGCTCGCGGGAACAGAACATCGTAATTTCCATTGAAAGCAATGGGCAGATGTTTGTAGGCGTATTAGGGGCATTTTTTCAGGCGTAATTTGAGGTGTAAAATGCCCAAATTACACCTGAAAACACTGCGTCTGAACATACCCTGAGAATAACCTTCCAACCTAAAAAAAAAACGACACTAGTTCCATATATCATTCTGGAGCCTGGGCTCAGAAAATGTAGGTGCTGTTTTCACAGTCTGTAGCAGATAATTAATATGAGCCAGCAAGCCTTGTCGGCATGGATCCTATAAGCAGTGGAATGCCAGTGGCTCATCCAATGTCAGGATTAAAGCTGGCAATCTTCTTCATGTCCTCTGTCACATTAAGATGGATTCATTGAGTACACTGGCAGCTTGTTTGTTTGCAAGGTCCTCTTGAAAACTGAAAGCTCCACATAAGTCAGAAACAAGCAACAACTTGTTCTTTGAAAATATAATAAAATAAAGTAGTTTGGAACAAACATAGATGGCTTTCTGACATAGCATTATGCCATGTTATTGTCTTGGTTGCAGCAGGATCTTTTATATATAAGTTTCCTGCAATAGTTCTTATTGTTACAGCCAAGGTGACTTAGTCATGTTACACCGGCCAATTATCAGGCAAACAAGCGTTCACAAAAAGCTTGTTCCCGATAATTTCCCGATAAAAGCCCTCGTTCATCGACTGATTGTGTGGTTTACGTAGCCTAAATATCATCTTTGTCGAGAGCACCTCTCCCCATACATTTCTGATAATAGCTCCCGGTGAAAGGAGCAAACGAGTGCCGATCAACGAGCTGTCTTGTTGATCGGCGCCTGTTTAAACGGCCCTTGTTAGGCCGTGTAATAGGACCCATAGATGGCTAGATGTGTATTTATTTTTTTATAAAAAATGCCAAGTTATTACAACTGTCCAGTAAGCTAATACACATTCTTACTTTTCAAAGACTATGTGTAAATATATATATATACATACCATGTATGTATGTATATGTGTATATATGTATACATATATATATATATATATATATATATATATACATGCAAAGAGAGAGATAGAAGTAACATGGTATTTGTAATAGCCTTGTAATAGTGGGGGGGGGGTAGGGAAACGGACAAGTGAGCCCTAATCTACCCGCCACTCTGTCCCTGCCTACTTGCAACGACCCGCCCTAGGCGACGGGGTACAACTGGGCGGCAGTCCCTGCGCTCAGTAAGTGCATGACAAACACGACAAACAAACAAGGGAATACAAGCAAGGGAAATGGGCAGTTGCTCGCGGAAACACCGTGAGCAACAGAGTAGTGAACGAGCCGAGTCAAGCCAGGAGAGTGCGAGGTACAAAGCGAAAAGCAGAAGAGTAGTCGGTAAGCCGGGGTCTGTATGGAGCAGGATCAAAAATAGCAGGAGCTGTAGCTGGGCCAGGAAACCTCAAGGAAAGAATTCACAAGCACAGATGGACAGGAAGAGCAGGCTTAAATAGACCGAGGGCGGGAGCTAGCTGAGTCTGGCCAGGTTGCGATAGGCTCTCCCACTCCTAAGCCTGCCAGCCTGAGTGGAGGAAGCTGGTGTCTGTCTCAGGGATGTACACTCAGGTGTTGACTGATTAATTCTGGGAGTTAACCCCGAAGCAGTGCCTGGCAGATCCTTTACAGTACCCCCCCTTTTATGAGGGGCCACCGGACCCTTTCTAAGTGGACCTGGCTTACTGGGGAAACGCAGGTGGAACCTCCTGACCAATACCCCAGCGTGAACATCCCGGGCGGGTACCCAAGTCCTCTCCTCGGGCCCGTATCCTCTCCAATGGACCAGGTACTGGAGGGAGCCTTGGACCATCTTGCTGTCCACGATCCTGGCCACCTCAAATTCCACCCCCTCAGGGGTGAGGACGGGAACAGGAGGTTTCCTCGAGGGGGCCAAGGACGGGGAGCAGCGTTTCAGGAGGGAGGCATGAAACACGTTGTGTATACGAAAAGACGGGGGTAACTCCAGCCGGAAAGAGACAGGACTGAGGACCTCAATGACCTTATACGGCCCAATAAACCGGGGAGCAAACTTTTTGGACGGAACCTTGAGACGCAAGTTCCTGGATGACAACCACACCAGATCCCCGACCACAAACAGGGGGTTAGCAGAACGTCTTCTATCGGCCTGAGCCTTCTGTATGCTCTGGGACGCCTCTAGGTTCTTCTGAACCTGGGCCCAGACTGTGCACAGATCCCGATGAACGACCTCCACCTCGGGATTGTTGGAACAACCAGGTGAAACGGAGGAGAACCGTGGATTAAACCCAAAATTACAGAAAAAGGGAGAGACCCCTGACGAGTTACTGACCCGGTTATTAAGGGAAAATTCGGCGAGGGGAATGAAAGAAACCCAATCAAATTGACAGTCAGAGACAAAACATCTTAAGTATTGTTCTAGAGACTGATTAGTCCTCTCCGTTTGGCCATTGGTTTCAGGATGGAAAGCAGAGGAGAAGGACAGATCAATCCCCAACTTATTACAGAAGGCTCTCCAAAACAATGAAACAAATTGTACCCCTCTGTCAGAAACAATATTGACGGGGACCCCATGGAGACGCAGGATGTGTTTGATAAACAAGGTAGCCAACGTCTTGGCGTTGGGTAGTTTCTTGAGGGGCACAAAGTGGCACATTTTACTGAAGCGGTCTACCACCACCCACACCACCGACTTGCCTTGGGATGGAGGCAAATCGGTGATAAAATCCATGGAGATATGTGTCCAAGGTCTCTGGGGAATGGGCAACGAACGCAGTAAGCCCGCTGGTCGGGACCTGGGAGTCTTGGACCTGGCACAAACCTCACAGGCGGCGACGTAGGCCTTAACGTCTTTAGGCAAACCAGGCCACCAATAATTTCTGGTAATGAGGTGTTTGGTACCCAGGATGCCTGGATGGCCAGATAGTGCGGAGTCGTGATTTTCCCTAAGTACCCTTAGCCGGAATTGCAGGGGAACAAACAGCTTGTTCTCAGGAAGGTTCCCAGGAGCTGAACCTTGATCAGCAGCAATTTCAGAGACTAAATCGGACTCGATAGAGGAAATGACTATACCTGGAGGCAAAATACAAACAGGATCTTCCTCCGAAGGAGGGCTGGCCATGAAGCTACGTGACAGTGCATCCGCCTTAATATTTTTAGACCCGGCCCTATAGGTAACCAAAAAATTGA
Organism: Rhinoderma darwinii; assembly: GCF_050947455.1. Lineage (NCBI taxonomy): Eukaryota > Metazoa > Chordata > Amphibia > Anura > Rhinodermatidae > Rhinoderma > Rhinoderma darwinii. The sequence goes on along the minus strand of NC_134687.1, from coordinate 94,274,872 downwards.
ATCTGGTAAAAAACAACGCCCATCGAGCTTGTCTCGGGTTTAGCCTCCGGGCAGATTCTAGGAAAACCAGATTCTTGTGGTCGGTAAGGACCGTTACCTGGTGCCTAGCCCCCTCCAGGAAGTGGCGCCACTCTTCAAATGCCCATTTAATGGCTAAAAGTTCGCGGTTGCCAATATCATAGTTACACTCCGTGGGCGAAAACTTCCTAGAAAAGTAAGCACAGGGGCGGAGATGGGTGAGGGAGCTGGTACCCTGGGACAAGACGGCCCCCACTCCCACCTCGGACGCGTCAACCTCCACAATAAATGGCTCCCTTTGGTTGGGCTGAACCAGCACGGGGGCCGAGATAAAGCACTTCTTGAGGGTCTCAAAAGCCTGGACGGCCTCAGGGGGCCAATGGAGGACATCAGCACCCTTGCGAGTGAGGTCCGTAAGAGGCTTAGCGACGACCGAGAAGTTAGCAATAAATCTCCTGTAATAGTTAGCGAACCCCAAAAAACACTGTAGCGCTTTCAGGGAGGCAGGTTGGACCCATTCAGCCACAGCCTGAACCTTGGCAGGGTCCATGCGGAATTCATGAGGAGTGAGGATTTGACCTAAAAATGGTATCTCCTGTACCCCAAATACACATTTTTCGATTTTGGCAAACAGTTTGTTTTCTCGAAGGACCTGGAGCACTTTCCTGACATGCTCTATGTGGGAGGACCAGTCCCTGGAAAACACCAATATGTCATCAAGGTACACTACAAGAAATATCCCCAGGTAATTTCTCAAAATCTCATTTATGAAGTTCTGGAAGACCGCAGGGGCATTGCACAACCCAAAGGGCATGACGAGGTATTCGAAATGGCCTTCGGGCGTGTTAAACGCAGTCTTCCACTCATCCCCCTCTTTGATGCGAATAAGGTTATACGCCCCCCGTAGATCCAATTTAGAGAACCATTGGGCCCCCTGAACCTGATTAAAGAGATCAGGAATCAAAGGAAGGGGATACTGGTTCCTTACCGTGACCTTATTCAGGCCACGGTAGTCAATGCATGGCCTAAGACCCCCATCCTTCTTCCCTACGAAGAAGAAGCCAGCACCTACCGGAGAAGAAGAGGGACGAATGTAACCCTTGGCCAGGGATTCCTGGATATACTCCCTCATGGCTTCACGTTCGGGACAAGAAAGGTTAAATATCCTACCCTTAGGAAGCTTAGCTCCTGGTACCAATTCGATAGCGCAATCGTATTCTCTATGAGGCGGTAATACTTCGGAGGCCTCTTTAGAGAAAACATCAGCGAAGTCCTGAACAAACTCGGGTAGCGTATTCACCTCCTTAGGGGGAGAAATAGAATTAACAGAAAAACATGACGTACAACATTCATTACCCCATTTGGTTAGCTCCCCAGTATTCCAGTCAAACGTAGGATTATGCAACTGCAACCAGGGAAGACCTAGAACCAAATCGTACGATAATCCCTGCATCAATAGTACAGAGCATTGCTCCAAATGCATGGAGCCAACAAGGAGTTCAAAAACAGGGGTATGCTGTGTAAAATAACCATTAGCAAGAGGAGTGGAGTCGATACCCACTACCGGAACAGGTTTAGGCAAATCAATCAGAGGCATAGCGAGAGACATAGCAAATTCCACAGACATGATATTAGTAGAGGACCCTGAATCCACGAAGGCACTGCCGGTAGCAGACCTACCACCAAAAGAGACCTGAAAGGGAAGCAATATCTTAGTACGTTTCATATTTACGGGAAATACCTGTGCGCCCAAGTGACCTCCCCGATGATCACTTAGACGCGGGAGCTCTCTGACAGCATTCTTACGCTTGGGAAAGTTGTTTACTTGATGCTTGACATCCCCACAGTAGAAGCAGAGACCATTCTTCCTGCGGAATTCTCTACGTTGTTGAGGGGACACGGAGGCCCCGAGTTGCATAGGTATTTCTGAGTCTTTAGGGGAGAAACGAAGCAACGGGACTTCGGGAGGCATCATGGGGGAGTCGGAGGAAAAAACACATAAATGTTCACGTTGTCGTTCCCTGAGACGTCGGTCAAGTCGTACCACTAAAGCCATAACCTGGTCTAAGGAGTCAGAAGAGGGATAACTAACTAGCAGGTCTTTCAGGGCATTCGACAGACCCAACCTAAACTGGCACCTTAAGGCAGGGTCATTCCACCGAGAAGCTACGCACCACTTCCTAAAGTCAGAGCAATACTCCTCAACAGGTCTCTTACCCTGACGTAAGGTCACCAGCTGACTCTCGGCAAAGGCAGTTCTGTCAGTCTCGTCATAAATAAGTCCGAGGGCAGAAAAGAAACAATCAACGGAGGAAAGTTCAGGGGCGCCAGGAGCCAAGGAGAAGGCCCACTCTTGGGGCCCTTCCTGGAGCCGGGACATAATTATACCCACCCGCTGGCTCTCAGAACCTGAGGAGTGAGGCTTTAAGCGAAAGTAAAGCCTACAACTCTCCCGAAAGGAGAGAAAAGCCCTCCGGTCACCTGAGAACCGGTCGGGCAACTTGAGGTGGGGTTCAAGGGGTGCGGTGAGGGGAACTACCAAGGTAGCATCAGGCTGGTTGACCCTCTGAGCCAGGGCCTGGACCTGTAGGGAGAGACCCTGCATTTGCTGAGCCAGGGTTTCACGGGGTTCCATAATGGTGTCAGGGACCAGGGTAGACTAGGTATAAGGCTTGTGAATTTGTAATAGCCTTGTAATAGTGGGGGGGGGTAGGGAAACGGACAAGTGAGCCCTAATCTACCCGCCACTCTGTCCCTGCCTACTTGCAACGACCCGCCCTAGGCGACGGGGTACAACTGGGCGGCAGTCCCTGCGCTCAGTAAGTGCATGACAAACACGACAAACAAACAAGGGAATACAAGCAAGGGAAATGGGCAGTTGCTCGCGGAAACACCGTGAGCAACAGAGTAGTGAACGAGCCGAGTCAAGCCAGGAGAGTGCGAGGTACAAAGCGAAAAGCAGAAGAGTAGTCGGTAAGCCGGGGTCTGTATGGAGCAGGATCAAAAATAGCAGGAGCTGTAGCTGGGCCAGGAAACCTCAAGGAAAGAATTCACAAGCACAGATGGACAGGAAGAGCAGGCTTAAATAGACAGAGGGCGGGAGCTAGCTGAGTCTGGCCAGGTTGCGATAGGCTCTCCCACTCCTAAGCCTGCCAGCCTGAGTGGAGGAAGCTGGTGTCTGTCTCAGGGATGTACACTCAGGTGTTGACTGATTAATTCTGGGAGTTAACCCCGAAGCAGTGCCTGGCAGATCCTTTACAGTATTGGAGTATTCACAGACTGACCTCTTGATCAACAGTATTTTACTATATTTTATGTTTCTCTTTTTGAAATGTTATATCAGCCCGATATCACATATAAGGCATCACTCTTAGGCCACATGCACACAATACACATTACGTGCGGAATTACCTGCATTTATCTGCAATGTCTGCATGTAGCCTTAAGCTATGACTGATTCAAGGCAGCTACCTGCAACCCTTGATGATATATAGCTTTGCAACTGTGACTTAAGAGGAGTTGTCCGGTTTTAGCAAATTAATGTTATTTTTTGTATAATTAAAAGTTAGACAATTTTGTAATATAGTTTCTGTATTAATTCCTCACAGTTTTCAAGATCTCAGCTTGATGTTATTCAGTAGGAACCTTTATTGTTTACCTCCAGTGGATAAAAATCTGTCCATGTGATAGACACAGATGCTCGTTACAGTTACAGTTACAGTATGTGTATCAGAGCTGTGTCTTCTAACGATCCCAGCACCTGTATGTCCATCACATGACCGTGGACAGAATTGTATCCACTGGAAGTAAACAATGAATGCTCCTACCGAATAACAACAAGCAGAGATCATGAAAACCGCCAGGAATTAATACAGAAAGTTTATTGGAAAATTGTATAACTTTTAATTATACAAAAAAAATAACATTATTTTGCTGAAAGTGTACAACCCCTTTAAGCCTTATATATTCTGTAAGAAGAAGCCACAGAAGAAGGCAATTACAATACCAAACTTTTGGCTATCTTCAGTAGCTTATTTGTAGCTTGATTCAAGAATACTCATAGTTGAAAAAAAAAAAATCAAAGATTGTATGGTAGAAATTAACATTATGGCCTAAAGGTATATGCACTCTTGATAAAAGCAAGGGATAGAATTTAATTTAAAGAACAGACTTTTGATGTATTAATCCATATAAAGACTGATTTCCGTACTATCTTCAGCATCCTTACATTTATATAACGAAAAAAGTAAATCCACTGATTTGTAGTTTTCACCAAGTCAAGTTTTGTGTTAACTTTACAGAAGACCTGATCCAGATGACATGTATCTGTAGATAACTACAAGAAGACTATTAGGAGATAACTGTCTCCACCTGTTTTGCAGCCAATTTAATGAAAGAAAATATGATATATAGCTAAGGCCCCATGTACACGACCGTAAAAATCGTCCGTATTTGTGGACTGTAATTATTGTCCGCAATTACGGACCCATTACCCACTATGGTCCACAGACACCTTCCCCGTTTATTTACGGGAAGGTGTCCGGGCCATAGAAGTGTACCGCAAAAGATAGGACATGTCCGTTCTTTTGCTTTTTACGGACAGTGCTCCCAATACTTTGTATGGGAGCACAGGCCGAAAATGCAAAGTGGCTGTCCGCGGCCGTTGGCGGCCGGCCGTGCCCATAATCACGGCCTGTAATTACGGGCACGGGTGTGTGCATGAGACTTTAGAGGTTCCCATCTCTAGAAACTCGGTTCAGGAAACCTGTGAAAGGAAAGTCCTTATTTGGGAGTCTGAATTTAAATAGAACACCGATAGATATGATATATTGTCTAATACTATAAGACAGCTCTTCTACAGTGACACCTCAGATAAGCTTTCCGGGACTGAATATTAGCAGTGTGTAATAGGAAAATAGAATACAAGACATTCTCCTTATTTCTGGCCAAGTTACAAAACCTAAAAAAAAAAAATATCAAAAGCACCAATCCCACTATCTTGAAGTGTCCCCTCGGATAGGGAATTTGTCATCTGCCAACATGTCTACCACAGGTAAAGGACTTAGGTATTGATATCTTCATTGTTGTTATTTGTGTTACCATCACTGTGCAATACACCTGTGGTGTACCTAGGGAGATCAGATTCTAGATTCCTGTTCTCTGGTGAATCATTTCACATTATTTTTATGTTTATGATAACAATTATATAGGGTCATGGTGGACTTCCCACCTGAGGCTTTTTAATTGTATGTTTTTACTATCATGTCAATAAATAGTTTTTTTTTTCCCCAATATGGGATAATAACGATTTGTACTTTTCTAAAACTGGAATACTTTTGTGTATTTTTTGGATCAGACATTTTTTTTTTTTTTTTTTATATACCAGGTATATCCTGAAATACTTTGCATCAATAATAAAACAATTCCTCTCATCTGAATATTAGACATGCAGTTATCAATCAACTTTGTGTTCGGAAAACATTTCCAATGTAATCAAATGTTCTAATTAAAGTGATGAGGATTGGAATTGAGAGTTTTTTTAGTTTTTCTCTGTTTTGCTATTGTTACAAAGAGTGCTGTTGCCTTCCAGCATCTTTCTCTTGCATCCTTGCGACCCTTTTGCTAGTCGGTCAGTGTGTGCCACTGGTGTCACTGACAAAACACCATTTGATTCTGGAGTCTTCTTTAGTGAGTGTCACGCTGCTCCGACATCTTGGACATGTGACCTTCCATTGGCCGCTTCTATGATGAGCGCCAATGCAGTTACTTCTATTTCTGTCCCAGTTTCTGACCTGTTTACTGCCTCAAGCCTTCAGGCATCGGTAGTGCAACTTCAAACTGTTCCTATGTTCAGCTTCCAGCCGGTGTTCATGCTCCAGGTTGTCTCTATTCTCCAGCCCACTCTTTACATTCTATCCCGTTGTCACTGCTGCGTCCGGCTGCCAACTGGAGAATATTCTGGAGACTGGAACATGAGGATTCCCTGCAGTGAAGTCCACATTTCTATATGGAGGTTAAAGGGTGAATACCAGGGGATACCATAGATTCTGCATCCCCAGCCTAACCTTTTGCCAAACAAGATGCAGCCTTAAAGGTCCACTATCTTGCTCGAGAAACCATAACAGCTGTTGAAATTTTTGTTTGTTTTTTCTTTCATTGGTCACTTTATTCAACACAGTAAAATTCCTTAACACATAGACGAAATGTACTAAAAGTTCAGGTTATCGAGTGTCGATATACTGCTCTGACAATTGTATGTAGTACATTATTCCCAATTAAATATTAGTCCAGTATGTTAAATTGCACAGTGACATTCAAAGTTGCTGAAAAGCAGACAGTATTTTTATAGCCTCATATTTGCAAGGGCACTTTAATAATCCTGTGGTTATATCTAGGAAGCTCATAATAGTTAAGTACAGTATTCAGACATTTTTCATGCACGTACAGTATATTGAGCCATTTCAGTGCTGGATGCTGGAAAGATGAATTTATTGTAGTCATCACACCTTAAGCTATGACCTGCAAACGTAGAGTTCTCAAAACTATGGAAGATTATTGTACTTAACTGATAAGCCCACGTTATTTCCTTTCCAGACATTATCGTGTTATAAGTGACACGTGGGGGATGGGTTTATATCCCTGCTATGTAATTTTCAGCTTTTTCTCAGTTCAATGACTGTAATTACAAACAGGTCATTTTTTATTCAACTTTGTACTTGAAAATAACCTTTTATAACCTTAATACATAGCAGAGTACACTGTATAATACATATAATTATTATGCTTATCGCCAATGAGTATTGTTTCAGTATTTATAAAATATAACAGGGGTAAGAGAGTTTTCAAATATTAGGAACCATAATCACACCTACTCATGGGTTTGCTTTCAACCTGAGCACCATCTCAATGGATCCCAATGATCTCCGTGTTTTTTCATGGATATATACGTACCTAATTTATCCTCTATTCCATTCTTTTTTTTTATATGATAGGTTATAAAATAAAATGACTAACAAAGTTGGTTGTTTTGCATTAGTTTCATTAACCTCTTGCCACAATTCAGTGTACATAAACGGTGCTGGCACTATGTAGATAGTGCCAAGCCCTGTAAATGTGTGGCACAGGGATGAAGCACACGCAGGAGCTTTTCCAGCACCATCTGCAGCAAGCGTCAACTGTAAATCACTGCCTTGTATATTACCACCGTTTCAGTCCTCACATGCTGTAGTCAATAGCGACCGCAGCACCAAAATGGTTAGAAAGAGGGTACCCCTAGTAGTAGTGCAGTCTTTTATTGAAGCAATGGTCAAGTCCCCTAGTGAGACTAAAATAATATATGAAAAAGTTAAATAAAATGTTCAGAAAAAAACCCCAATATTTTTCCCCTAACAAAATGATTTAATAAGGAAAAAAAAAGAAAAAAAATACACATAATTGACATTGCCACAACCGTAACAACCTGTTCTGTAAAAAATAATGCATTATTTATCCCACACGGTGAACGGTGTAAAAAAAACAAGACAAACATCTGGGAAATATCTTTTTTTTTTCATGTCCCTCCCAAAAACAGGAATGAAATTTAATCAGTAAGTCCTATGTACCAAAAAAGATACCACGAAAAACGACAGGTTTTTCTGCAAAACCCAAGCCCTCATGATGATACCTTGATGAAAAATAAAACAGTTATGGCTCTCAGAATGCGGTAAAACAAAAATGTATTGTGCAAAAGTGGAAAAACATAAAAAAGTATATATAAATTTAGTATTTAGTATTTAGTAATGCCGTACTAATACTGACCCCCAGAATAAAGTTAAAGATGCTCTGTCACCACATTATAAGTGGCCTGTCATCTACATAATGTAATTGGCGCTGTAATGTAGATAACAGCAGTGTTTTTTATTTAGAAAAACGATCATTTTTGACAGAGTTATGACCTATTTTAGCTTTATGCTAATGACTTTCTAAATAGACAACTGGGCGTGTTTTACTTTTTGACCAGGTGGATGTTGTGGGGAGAAGTGTATGATGCTGACCAATCAGCTTCATACACTTCTCTCCATTCATTTACTCTGCACATAGTGATCTTACTAGATCACTATGTGCAGCCACATATACACACACTAACGTTACTGAAGTGTCCTGAGAGTGAATATACATCACCTCCAGCCAGGACGGGATTTCTATTCACAATCCTGACACTTCGGTAAAATTTGTGTGGGATTTACAGCACAGCCAGCGTAATCTGGCGAGATAACGCTGTAAATGACAGCGTGATCTCGATGTGCTGTGTGAGTAAGTCACACACAAACGTTACCGGTGTCCGGATTGTGAATTAACATCCTGTCCTGGCTGGAGGTGATGTCTATTAACTCTCAGGGCACTTCAGCGACGTTAATGTGTGTGTATGTGGCTGCACATAGTGATCTAGTAAGATTGGTCATCATCATACACTTCTCTTTGCAACGCTCACTTGGTCAACGTAAAAATATGCCCAGTTGGGCATTAAGAACAAATTAGCATAAAACGAAAAATCATCATAACTCGGTCAAAAAGAAAAGATTTTTAAAAAAACTAAAACTGTTGTTATCTACATTACAGCAATTTTCAGATTAGGTAGGAGATTGGGCACTTATAAACTGGTGACAGAGTCTTTTTTAAATCGTATTTAGAATTTCACTGTATGATAATGCTGCTGTCCTAACTCAACACATTTCTGTGGAATTGGAGCTCAGATCCGTGAGGTGGACAGTCTATGTCTTGTTTGTTTGCAGTATTTGAAGCCTGGCATACGGAGTATATCCACCAGAGTCTGTGCTCTCACATAATGACCACAGTGGGCCATTGTTTAGTTATATAGCCTTGGCTTATGTTGCATTGAGATTTACCTTGTCACTATCAATCTACAGAAGTAGATTTTGTTGTCACACAGATGCATCACTGCACAGTTCAAGCAGTATAAGAAAAAACAGTTACTTTATAGTTTTAGATTTACATTGTTATATTACTGATAGTTACACTGGCATTTTTGCATATTTTTTACATGCAGATTGGTCTTGTCAGATACTCCATGTACAATAACCAGCAGCTGAAAGTGGATGGGGGAGTTATGAACAGTATGCTATGGCTAAATCTAGAACCTTCAGGCAACAGCATTATATATAGCTATTTATTCCCTCCTGCTAAATCTACCTTTCTTCTAGTCACTGCTAGGTCAGTTTGCAGAGTACACATAAAGGTGGTTCAAAAAAAAAAAGACAAGAAACAATAAGTTTAAAAAAATATTTCAAAAATATCACTTACCACAGTAAAGCAGAAAATAAATAAGCATACAAAAGTCCAGAAAGCTGAGATACAGGATGCTGTTTGGTGGCCTCCTGAACACTGTAGCTGTGCCTCACCTATTTATTAGTCATGGCTCTGCATGGTCAAGGCATAAGATATTAAAAAAAAAATTATGACCCTGCAACACTATTTTGTTACTTAGTTACTAGGCCACAATCTTCCTTCCATGTCAAAGGCAGGCACATGAATGCATGGGGTAAACCAAGTAACTTAACATACAACTTAAATAAAAGCTCCATGGACTCCTGTGAGTGTGGCATGAGGAAGAGATGAATATTAGTGTTAACTGCAGCCACACCTGAATTTTTGTACATTGATATTCTGGTATTTTCTGACACTGATTCTTCCAAGGTAAAGCCATATTCGCATCCTCTGACGCTGTCCAAACAGTGAAAGGCAACTTCTGACCAGCCAGGCACAGCGTGATCTCATCAGAACAATCTTATCTCGCGAGAACCACACTGGTTCACTACTTTAGAGCCGGTTTGAAGCTTCCTCGCGCTAATTGGACAGCATCAGAAACTGTGGAGCTAGCTCCACCTCGGGAGAATCGCTGTTAGCTCTGTTGGCTGACTACAGGAAACTAGCATAAAGGACACCAAAATAATGGGGGCCATATCTCAGAAATGGAGGGACCCAGGAAGAAAAAAAATTATGCTGGTTTAAAGGATCTGCCAGGCACAGCTTCGGGGTTAACTCCCTTAATTAATCAGTCAGCACCTGAATCTACATCCCTGAGACTGACTCCAGCTTCCACCACTGAGGCTGGCAAGCTTAGGAGTGGGAGAGCCTATCGCAGCCTGGCCAGACTCAGCTAGCTCCCGCCCTCTGTCTATTTATACCTGCATTTCCTGTTCCTCCTTGCTTGTTATTCTTTTTCGTGTGGTTTCCTGGCCCAGCTACAGCTCCTTCTATTTTGTTCCTGCTCTATACAGTCCCTGGCTTACTGACTACTCTTCTGCTCTTCGTTTGGTACCTCGCACACTCCTGGCTTGACTCGGCTCGTTCACCACTCTGGTTGCTCACGGTGTTGCCGTGGGCAACTGCCCCTTTCCCTTGCTTGTATTCCCTTGTATGTATGTCGTGTTTGTCGTGCACTTACTGAGTGCAGGGACCGCCGCCCAGTTGTACCCCGACGCCTAGGGCGGGTCGTTGCAAGTAGGCAGGGACAGAGTGGCGGGTAGATTAGGGCTCACTTGTCCGTTTCCCTACCCCCCGGTCATTACAGCTGGAATCAGGGATTGTGGGTTTCTGGTCAGATTAAAAGTTTGCATTATATGACTTGGTGACAGGCCCCCTTTAATATGCATGTGAAATTTACATTGCATATGTTGATTGAAAACAGTGTTGTACCATGTTAGCCGTGGATAAAAACAAGAATTGTAATAGCACAATAGATTTTTTTATTGTCTGAGTAGATTACAGATACAAACTTTCGAGACAGCAGAGGAAGAGACCTAAGTTGTCTCAAAGGTGGCATCTGCAATCTTTTCAGTTAGCCAATAAAATAAGGTATCATACAACTATATGATATAAAGATATCATACAAAGTAGATGACAAATAGTAATGAGACCGTAATGTTCTTTTTGAAAGGAAGCACATAAGGTATTTATGTATACTACTTTTTCCATCTAAAATTTACATATAATTATCACTTTTCACATTATGAGTCTTTCAAATACAACCATTAATAACTTAAGTGAATTCAGTTTTATTTTTCTAAAACTAACTTTTGTTATATTATTCATCTGCAAGTTGAAAATGTATACAACCCCTTTCAAATTGCATTTTCATATCCAATCAATCAATCAATCAATCAATCAATCAATCAATCAATCAATCAATCAATCAATCACAAGGAGTCTTGCTGATTTAAGATCTCACCATCCCCATCCATGACCAACTGCTTGTGCCAGGAAACCTCCATGCCTAACAGGCACTCATTCACATTGCCCATTTCTGGTATCTTCAACCAAATACTCATGACTTCCCTATAAACATTCACTTATGACTCAGTCAAGGGTTCATGTTAATGCCATAGGGAAAGAAATATAAGCAGCTGTCAGACACCTCTAGTGTTGCGTATCGCCAAAAGAAATAATAGATCTGATAGATTAAAATTGAACTTGGCCAACCTTTATTTCCCCTGACAATCCAGGCTGTCCTCAAACCTGTTAGATTGTTGGCAGATCCTGGCTAGCTTTAGATTAGGAAAGGTTATCTTTTAAATAAATAACTGTATGGTTGCTTTAACCAAGTAAAAATCTAGACATTTTACATGCTGATATAGAGCACAAAACTTTGATCCTATCACCAAATATTTTATTTAACACATTCACAACAGAGGAATAATTCCACAAATTTCCGGTGAGTACAAAAATAGAAATTAATATTTTTAATTTTTGTTTGAAGACTAAGAGGGTTTCTAAAACAAGGGGGTACACATTGAAATTGGGGGGACGAAGACTAAAATGTAAGGGTGATAGATACATGGAACAATTTTTCAGCAGCTGATGTGGGGACACATAGAGTTAAAGAATTCAACAATTCTGCTGGCCATTGTCGCAACTAAGTATTAAAAAATTATGAGAGATGTATACAATTAGTATAAACAAAAGATTATATATTAATGCATATACAGATGTGTCCTTCCTGAAAACAAGAGAAAACAATGGCGCCTCTCTATGGATTGTGTCTGGTGTTGCAGCTCAGCTCAATTGAAGTGAATGGGACTGAGTTGCAATTCCACACTCAACCCATAGACAGGTAGAGTGCTGTTTTAGGAAGACATGTTTTTCTAAATCTGGACAACCACTCTAACTTATCTTTAAACCCAACATATCCTGAGAGGTATAGCACGAGATGTTATACATGTAAAAAAAGTATACCTCTGAAGGATCCCTCCAATGGATGCCATTTGTCTCCCATTCGTCCCCTATAGGCTCCCATGTTAATAAAAACATATACCTTTAATGCACACATTTTTTTTACTGGATGCCTTTGATGGATGGCATCCGTTACCGATAGGTTTTTATGTTAAAAAATGATATGTTTAACAATTGTATTGAACTGGTATCATGACAAATTGTATAACGCAATGTAAGAAAAGTTAAGGGTGCACACATCTGTATGTATAACAGCATACGCACAAAACAGCAAGCCCTCAAATGTTATGTTTCTATATTTTTTAGATTCTGTTTCATAACATAACCGAAAGGATCATTTCAGCAGGCTAATTTTAAAAGTAATTTATAGTTAACCAAATAATAATGGAAGTAACAAGACACACACAGGACTCAAATATCGATGTTTGCTCTCTTAATGAGCCTTTCCCCCTAAAATGACCAAATCCCTAGTAAATGTAAGTCTTTCAGTTGTCTTTATATTTCACATTATAAGAAATTATATTATTATTCTTAGCTTAGTCTCTGGGAAAGTTTGTGAAGACCAATATGGCCATCATTAAAGATCATACAGGAGTAGTCACAAAGCTAATTCACTGCAAATGGGAGTCTAAATATACAGTGATTAAGTGGGAATATATTACAGCACATTTTTGCCATTTTACTATTAAGTATTCTGTAAAGTTGTCCTGAAGTCAAACCGAAAAGTTTGTACAAGACTGCAGAAAGTAAAGGAAAGCTGTAAAAACTCATAATGCCTATGGGGTCTCGGTGGCAGATCATTGCTTGTGTCTGGTAGCACTTGCCACTCTGATGTTCAGTGTATAGAACACAGTCTGGGAAGATGGGAGACAGGAGGCGAAGAATAAAGTTTCTTCCCATTAATCACATGGAACAACTTCATTTTTTTTCTGTTTGTTTTTGAAGATGAACATTTGATGTATATTTTTAATTTTGCTTTACTGGGAACTTTCACAATTATTATGCAGCCTCTCTGAACATTGTGAAATATAAGCACTGGCAGTGTCAGAAAATAATAACTGACTGTTTAATTATGGCAAGGATAAGTACACATAACAAACAACGCTCAGACGGGGCTGTTGCTCTGAATTGTATTTGTCACACCGAGTGCGCCGTTATTATTTGTCTTGCCTAAGCAAACAGACTAATGGCTGCCTTAGAAGGTGTCTGGGGATGCATGTCAAACACTAGGTGTATCATGCATTCAGACTGGTGTTGGGGTGGAAAAGTCACTGGTTAGGGGGATGGGTGCAGTGACCTTGTTCTCTCAACATTCTGTCTTTACACTGAAAGGAACAGATGAGTTCCTGAATTATTTACAACTCTGAAAGCTTATAATTGTTAACAGTGGTGGCAGCAGCAGCATATAGAGGCAGTGTTGTTCAGGGTTTTTTTCATGAAAATGTCTGATCTCGTAAATCATCAAAGTGTTCACTTTACTAGACTGTCTTTCAAAATTTTGATGCTTGTTTTTATATATTTTAAACTCAGAATTCTGTATGTAGGAACAATTTCTACTTACTACAGTTTGGTATAATTTACTATGCATTTGTGTCTTTTATTTATTTACACTTTTTCAATTATGAAACTGTGAGAAACCTTCCGAATGAAAGCAAACATTAAAGGCTATGTACACCTTTGAAAGGAATTTTTTTTTTTTTTTAGTAAACAGGTCAGTTAGTGTGTTTGGTGAAACTTTATAATTAGTTTTTATAAAAAATTAGTTTTACTTTCTGAGATACAGCTACTCTGTGTTCTGGATACAGAGCAGATGTACTGTTCGCTAAGACCTGAATCCGTCGGTCCCGCGGACCTGACGGGTTCAGTGTCAGCGGGTCCACCCGTAATCTATCACATCTAAGTTATGAACTTAGATGTAAAGAATAACAGGTGGATCCTGCGTGTCAGAGACATGCAGGATCCACTTTCACTAAACCAGTCAGTCCCGCAAACCTGGCGGGAACAGGATTTAGTGAATGATACAGCTGCTCTGTATACAGAATACAGAGAAGCTGTATCTCAAAAAGTAAAAATAATTTTTAATAAAAACGAATTATAAAATTGCACCAATCACACCGATTGACCTTTTTATTTAAAAAAAAAATCTTTTTCAAAGGTTTAAATAGCCTTTACTCTCTTGAATTCAACTATGATGAATTTAAATTATTAAAGGTCTGGCAGGACGCTGGACTACTGGATTTTCCTGACACTAAATGTCGAATTGTATGACTTCTAGAGTTGTGATCTATGAGATAGCTGACAAATATCATCACATGTTGCTACAAAAAGTTTCAAACACATCTGATTCTTATCTCTGACACAGAGCAGATGATCCTCACCTTCTGACCTATCGGGATGTACCCCCACTGTTGTGGACCATTGAGTGACTCTCATTTTTATTCATTATTTCACAGATTACAGATTTCCTGCCATGTTTATTGGCTTTCAGGTGTTATTTTTTTTTTTTTTGCCTCTCTGTTAAACCCTGAGGGCACGTTCAGACGTGGCAGAATTGCTGTTGAATTCCGCTGCGTTCAGTCCGCAGTGGGATTCTGCAGCAGACGTTTTTTACATTTCTTTCTATACATTTTTAGAAAACTTACTTCAGACGTTGCAGAAAATAACTGTGCGGAAATCAGGCTGCAGTGCAGAATTTTCCATCTGCAGCATGCACATTACATTGTGGAGAAGAAGCGGAATTTCACTGCGGATTTCAGCCTTTGCAATGCAAAAACTAAAATCTGTGGCAAGTCTGCTGTGATATCTGCAACTTCTGAATTACCTATCAAATATGGAAATATTGCTGCAGATTCGTTGCATAATTGCCCCAAATCTGCACCATCATTTGCAGCGGAAAAATTCTGCCACGTCTGAACATGGTCTGAAACTTGCTGAATACATCAATAAATATGGATTGCAAAGTCCTTTGAGAGTTTGTATGTATATTGTTGATTTATTGGGCATCCCAGACTATAAGGTGCTAGAAAGAAAATGATCATGTACATTTACAGTACAAATCCTAAATAATTGCAAAAATATTTTATCATGCTTTATTGTTGGCGCTCCATGCAATGTTCGTAATTCTGTTTGTTTTTTTTGTCAAATTTAAGAATATTCTCCATTTCTCTGAAGCTTTATGTGAATTTTAGATTTTTTTTTTTTTTTTTACAATGTAGGAGTATTTTTTGTTTTGGTCTTCTGGACTGAAACATAGATGTTAAATCTTTCTTTTAACCTAATATGTCGTAATGTCAAATATTTTTTTTATAGAATAACGATAGTAATAATAATAATTGAAACATGCACTGTAATGTTGATTATTATCATTTTTTTTTTTTATATATCCATTATCTGAGCAGTACAAACGGTGCATGAATTGTTCTGTATTATACATTATAGTCATAACTGGGAGAGAACATAGAATATTTAAGATCACATGTTAGTAATGGAGACTTAAAGAGGCTCTGTCACCAGATTTTGCAACCCCTATCTCCTATTGCAGCAGATCGGTGCTGCAATGTAGATAAGAGTAACGTTTTTTTTTTTTTTAAAACGAGCATTTTTGGCCAAGTTATGACCATTTTTATATTTATGCAAATGAGGCTTTCTAAAGTACATCTGGGTTTTTACTTCTTTTACTAGCTGGGCGTTGTGAATGGGAGTGTATGATGCTGACGAATCGGCATCATCCACTTCTCTTCACAACGCCCAGCTTCTGGCAGTGCACAGACACACAGCGTGTTCTCGAGAGATCGCGCTGTGACGTCACTCACTTCCTGCCCCAGGTCCTGCATCGTGTCGGACGAGCGAGGACACATCGGCACCAGAGGCTACAGTTGATACTGCAGCAGCATCAGCGTTTGCAGGTAAGTAGCTACATCGACTTACCTGCAAACGCCGATGCTGCTGCAGAATCAAATGTAGTCTCTGGTGCCGATGTGTCCTCGCTCGTCCGACACGATGCAGGACCTGAGGCATAAAGTGACGTCACAGCGTGATCTCTCGAGAACACGCTGTGTGTCTGCACTGCCAGAAGCTGGGCGTTGTGAAGAGAAGTGGATGATGCTGATTCGTCAGCATCATACACTTCTATTCACAACGCCCAGCTAGTAAAATAAGTAAAAACGGCCAGATGTACACACACAATACACGCTCAGTTGTACTTTAACGTTAAACACGCCCAGGGGCGTAGCTAAAGGCTCATGGGCCCCGATGCAAAAGTTCTTATTGGGCCCCCCCCGCAAACTTCTCATGGCCGACGGTCCGCAGCTTTCAGCTGCATTGCTGGGTCTCCTAAGTGACCCAACAATGCAGCACTAGCAGCCGGGGGCGTCACTAAGGACTTAAAATGTCAGGGGAAATAGCCCCAATATATGTGTCCGCCCAAAAAAAAATGCGTGTACAGGAGACAGCATAGCATATCTATAGCACTACGACCCTATCAACTATAGATAGGATTAGATACAGTGGCTCAGCGGACAGTATCACACATTATAGGATTAGATACAGTGGCTGAGCAGACAGTATCACACATGAAAGGATTAGATACAGTGGCTGAGCAGACAGTATCACACATGAAAGGATTAGATACAGTGGCTGAGCAGACAGTATCACACATGATAGGATTAGATACAGTGGCTGAGCAGACAGTATCACACATGATAGGATTAGATACAGTGGCTCAGCAGACAGTATCACACATCATAGGATTAGATACAGTGGCTGAGCAGACAGTATCACACATGACAGGATTAGATACAGTGGCTCAGCAGACAGTATCACACATGATCGGATTAGATACAGTGGCTGAGCAGACAGTATCACACATGATAGGATTAGATACAGTGGCTGAGCAGACAGTATCACACATGATAGGATTAGATGCAGTGGCCCAGCAGACAGTATCACACATGATAGGATTAGATACAGTGGCTCAGCAGACAGTATCACACATCATAGGATTAGATACAGTGGCTGAGCAGACAGTATCACACATGATAGGATTAGATACAGTGGCTCAGCAGAGAGTATCACACATGATCGGATTAGATACAGTGGCTGAGCAGACAGTATCACACATGATAGGATTAGATACAGTGGCTGAGCAGACAGTATCACACATGATAGGATTAGATGCAGTGGCCCAGCAGACAGTATCACACATGATAGGATTAGATACAGTGGCTCCGCAGACAGTATCACACATGATAGGATTAGATATAGGGCCCAGCAGACAGTATCACACATGATAGGATTAGATACAGTGGCTCAGAAGGCAGTGTCACACATGATAGGATTAGATACAGTGGCTCAGCAGACAGTATCATACATGATTGGATTAGATATAGGGCCCAGCAGACAGTATCACACATGATAGGATTAGATACAGTGGCTCAGAAGGCAGTATCACACATGATAGGATTAGATACAGTGGCTCAGCAGACAGTATCACACATGATAGGATTAGATATAGGGCCCAGCAGACAGTATCACACATGATAGGATTAGATACAGTGGCTCAGCAGACAGTATCACACATGATAGGATTAGATACACAGCTCAGAAGGCAGTATCACACATGATAGGATTAGATACAGTGGCTGAGCAGACAGTATCACACATGATAGGATTAGATACAGTGGCTGAGCAGACAGTATCACACATGATAGGATTAGATGCAGTGGCCCAGCAGACAGTATCACACATGATAGGATTAGATACAGTGGCTCCGCAGACAGTATCACACATGATAGGATTAGATACACAGCTCAGAAGGCAGTATCACACATGATAGGATTAGATATAGTGGCTCAGAAGGCAGTATCACACATGATCGGATTAGATACAGTGGCTGAGCAGACAGTATCACACATGATAGGATTAGATACAGTGGCTGAGCAGACAGTATCACACATGATAGGATTAGATGCAGTGGCCCAGCAGACAGTATCACACATGATAGGATTAGATACAGTGGCTCCGCAGACAGTATCACACATGATAGGATTAGATATAAGGCCCAGCAGACAGTATCACACATGATAGGATTAGATACAGTGGCTCAGAAGGCAGTGTCACACATGATAGGATTAGATACAGTGGCTTAGCAGACAGTATCATACATGATTGGATTAGATATAGGGCCCAGCAGACAGTATCACACATGATAGGATTAGATACAGTGGCTCAGAAGGCAGTATCACACATGATAGGATTAGATACAGTGGCCCAGCAGACAGTATCACACATGATAGGATTAGATACAGTGGCTCAGCAGACAGTATCACACATGATAGGATTAGATACACAGCTCAGAAGGCAGTATCACACATGATAGGATTAGATATAGTGGCTCAGAAGGCAGTATCACACATGATAGGATTAGATACAGTGGCTCAGCAGACAGTATCACACATGATAGGATTAGATACAGTGGCTCAGCAGACAGTATCACACATGATAGGATTAGATACAGTGGCTCAGCAGAAAGTATCACACATGATAGGATTAGATACAGTGGCTCAACAGACAGTATCACACATGATAGGATTAGATACAGTGGCTCAGCAGACAGTATCACACATGATACGATTAGATATAGGGCCCAGCAGACAGTATCACACATGATAGGATTAGATACAGGACTCAGCTCGCTGACATTGCGGCTCCAGCGCTGGACCCAGGAAAGGTAAGAATAATAATTTTGCTTCTTTATGTGTTACTGATTATTTTTGTGTGTTTGTGTTTTTTTACAGGTTCGGTTGTTGGAATTCGGATACGAGGACTTCAATGACGGCGTTTTTTTATTCTCAATAAAATGGTTAATGGGGGTTGTGTTTTTTTATTTCAATAAAATATTTTTTCTATGTGCTTGTATCATTTTAAACTTTATTATCACCGCCTTAGTAATGGCCGCTGGCTGATTGACAACCTCCATTACTAAGGCGGGGCTTAATGTTAGCCGCTGCAAAGGCCAACACTAACCCCCATTATTACCCCGGTACCCACCGCCACCAGGTGTGCCGGGAAGAGCCGGGTACGAACCAGTACCCGACCATCTGTAGTGACGGGAAGGCACCGGGGTGGTCGCAGGCTGGTAGTATTAGGCTGGGGAAGGCCAAAAACAGTGGCACCTACCACCCTGGTAATGCTGCCTGCTGCTGCTGTGTTGTATCTGGCTGGTTATGAAAATTGGGGGGGGGGGGGGGGGGGGCCTGACATCGTTCTTTTTTTTAAATGACGTGGGGTCCCCCCCATTTTTCGTAACCAGCCGGATACAATGAAGCAGCAGCAGTCTAGCATTACCAGGGTGGGAAGGGCCACTGTTTTTGGCCTTTCCCCTCCTGATAACACCAGCCTGCGGCCACCCCAGTGCCCGACCATCACTACAGATGGTCGGGTACTGGATCATACCCGGCTCTTCCCAGCACCCCTGGTGGCGGTGGATACCGGGGTAATAATGGGGGTTAGTGTTGGCCTCTGCATCGGCTAACACTAAGCCCCGCCTTAGCAATGGATGCTGTCAATCAGCCGGCGGCCATTACTAAGACGGTAGTAATATAGTTAAAAAAAAAACACAAAGACATGGAAAAAATATTTTATTGAAATAAAAAAAAAAAAACACACAACCCTCATTAACCATTTTATTGATAATAAAAAAAAGCCGTCATCGAAGTAGTCCTGGAATCCGCCGTAGTCCAACGACCGAACCTGTAAGAAAACACACACAAAAAACGATTAGTAACACACGTGTTAGGCTTAGATACAGGGCCCATGTGTGATACTGTCTGTGGGACCCTGTATCTAAGCCTACCGCAAGGTAGGCTTAGATACATTATAAGATTAGTGTGTGCTGGGGCCCTGTATCTAAACCTACAGTGTGGTAGGCTTATATACAGGGCCCATCAGACAGGATCACACATGGGCCATGTATCTAAGCCTACCATGTGATTGGCTTAGATACAGGGCCCAGCAGATAGGATCACTCAATCTGTGATCCTGTCTCATGGGCCCCCTAAGCCTGCTACATCGTAGGCTCAAAGGGGTTGTGCAGTCCCTAAACATTGATGGCCTATCCACAGGATAGGCCATCAATAGCTGATGTGTCTCCCGGGACCCGCCAATCAGCTGTTTTGAAGGGGCCGCAGCACTCGTACGAGAGCTGCGGTCCCCTTCATTTCACTACTTGCTCACACTGTGAATCGCCGACACCGATTCACAGTGTGACCGGAATGAAGGGGAAGCAGCTCTCATACGAGTGCTGCGGCCCCTTCAAAACAGCTGATTGGCGGGTCCCGGGAGTCGGACCCCGCCAGTCAGGGCTACTAATCTTACCTACTACTCGCTCACACTGTGAATCGCCGACACCGATTCACAGTGTGACTGGAATGAAGGGGAAGCAGCTCTCGTACGAGTGCTGCGGCCCCTTCAAAACAGCTGATTGGCGGGTCCCGGGAGTCGGACCCCGCCAGTCAGGGCTACTAATCTTACCTTCCTCTTCAGCCGCGGCGGAAGTTCTGTCCTCTCAATGTTGTGCGCGGCGCATAGCGCTGTGACGTCATGTGCTGCGCACAGCGCTTGGTGTCAGGAACTCCGCTGCGATCCGGAACCAGGAAGGTAAGTAAAGTCTGTTACTATAGTAACTTTTTATTGATGTGGTGCTGGGGGCTGTGGGCCCCCCTGGCTTCGGGGCCCGGTCGTGGTGCTTTTCTGTTTTCATTCATACTTTTCACTGCTGTTGCGCGAATCACGCGCGTCCCACGGAACTGCTTCCGTGTGGTGCGCGTGATTTTCACGCACCCATTGACTTCAATGGCTGCGTGATGCGCGAAATACGCACAAAGAACGGACATGTCGTGAATTTTCCACAGCGGACTCACGCTGCGTAAAAATCACGCACCTGTCTGCACGGCCCCATAGACTAATATAGGTCCGTGCGACGTGCATGAAAATCACGCGCGTCGCACGGACGTATATCCCGTTTGTCTGAATAAACCCTAAGCCTAATGTTTTTATGCATCTTGTACTACTTTTAAGCAATCTTCGAATTTGTGATATGAATGGTGTGGTTCGCCGCAAGTTTCATAATCGCGGCAAAACCGCGCCATTTTTGCCGCGATTACGAAAATTGCGGCAAAACCGCGCCATTTTTGCCGCGATTACGAAAATCTCGGCAAAACGCATGGTGAATTAAAAAACTTAACAAACCCTACAGGAGTTGGGGTCAGGAGAGACAAGTAAAGAAGAGACAATGAGGGATGCAGGGAGAGAGGGGGTTAAGGAAGCGCTCACCAGGACCTGAGAGGTGGACGTGCTTTCTCTTCTGCCGACTCTGCTGCTGCTATACTGTGGTAGAAGGACCTGATCGGTGGGCGTGGCTTCTGTTCCTCAAAGGCGAATCAGGTCACATGGGCATGACGTCATTAAAGGTCCTTTAGCAAACGGCATCTGTTCAGCTTTAATGCTGCTTATGCAGCGTTTTTACATAAGTAACCTCACGAAAATGTGGAGGGGGGGCCGTGGGCCCCCCAGGCTTCGGGGCCCGGTCGCAATTGCGACCGCTGCGACCCCTATAGCTACGCCACTGAACACGCCCAGTTGTACTTTAGAAAGCCTCATTTGCATAATTATAAAAATGGTCATAACTTGGCCAAAAATGCTAGTCTTTTTAAAAAAAAAAAACGTTACTCTTATCTACATTGCAGCGCCAATCTGCTGCAATAGGAGATAGGGGTTGCAAAATCTGGTGACAGAGCCTCTTTAAAGGTGGTGGTGTAGATTTGTCTATTATCAAGTTAAACTAATAAACTAATATCTGAATTCATTGAGGAAATTTATTCGATACAGATGTGTCCTCCCTTAACTTATCTCTAAATCTGACATATTCCGAGATGTATAGTGTGAGATGTTAAACAAACATGTAAATAACACATATAACTCCAATGAATGTCATCCGTCACCAATAGACTCTCATGTTAAACAACATGTATTTCTTTTTACTGGATGGCTGTGACAGATTTTTTTTTATTATTTCAAGTTAATATATTGAATTTATGTTCAGGACTCTAAGTTAATATTTCACATACTGATTCTCTTAGAACAAAGAGACTTCTGTTCAGAGGATTCACTTTCTGCAGCCGGTATTCTTTGGTGGAGTCTGTTACAATTTGTCTAATGAACCAAAGCCTTAAAAATGGTGATTGCTTCCCCTCTATCGAGCTGTTTCCAGCTTTCTTACAAGACATTTGTGATGAACTATTTCAAGATAAGTTGTCTGTTTAGAGAAGCCTGAGTGACATAAATCCTCTAGTATAAGGCTATCATGTTTGAAAATAGCACAATGCAGCCTTCAACATCTGTTTCTTAGTAACTCTTCAGTACTGATTATTCCAAATATCTCAGGCAAGAGTCAGTTCTCTCTTTCTCTCCCTTTATATAATTATAGATATAATATGTACAGTAAATATTGTATCATATATATAGTATAGTATGGTATAGCTGCACTCCCTGGCAATTGGACATTCAATTTAGCCTTCGTTATAGACATTACATTAGCTACAGTTGCAGGGACGTAGCTAGGGGAGGGCAGGCAGGGCATATGCCCTGGGCTCAACTAAGAGGAAAGGTGGGGGGGCCAGGGCCACACCGTCCATGATGGTGGTCTGCTGCCTTTCTGAGGGGGCGACGGCACCACTGAAACCAGCTGCTGCCACCCCCTCCTGCACTACAGGCGATTAATGGCCAGGTACGTTCCGGGCTCGACCATTCAGCGCCTTTTAACGACTCAAGTGGCGCGATGACTTCTTTGCACCATTGCGTCGTTGAAAGGCACTGATTGACAGGGCAAGTCATAGTGCCCTGCCAATAAGCGCTTTTCATAGCCGCAAGCTGCGCAAGAATGTCATCGTGCAGCTTGCGTCTATGAAACGTGCTGATTCGCAGGGCAGAATGACTTGCACTATCAATCAACACCTTGCAACAACGCAAGCGGCGCAATGATGTCATCGCGATGCTTGCGCCGTTAAACCCCAGCAGACCTGCTCAGAAGAAGGCAGGTCTGCATTGCCACCTGACGGTGCAGGAACGGGATTAAGGTGAGTATGTAAAGTATTTTTTTTATCCTAATAAAAATGTGAGCGATATTATCTACAGGGAGGGGCTCTATCTACAGGGGTTGGCTCTATCTACAGGGGGGCTATATACAGGGGTGGGCTATATATGGATCACTATAGGCTATATGTTGGACACTGTATACAGGGGTGGGCTATAGGTGGAGCACTATCTACAGGGGGCTATATGTGGGGCACATTCTACAGGGGGGCAACATGTGGGGCACTATTTTCAGAAGGGGCTACATGTGGGGAACTATATACAGGGGGGCTATATGTAGGGCACTATCTACAGGGGCGGCTATATGTGGGACACTATCTACAGGGGGCTATATGTGGGGCACTATCTACAAGGGCTCTATGGGGGTCACTATCTACAGGGGGATCTATGTAGGGCACTATCTACAGGGGGCTCTATGGGGGCACTATCAACAGGGGGCACGGTGTGTGAGTGGGACACAGTGTATGGTGTTATTAGAATTAGAGGTGCAGTGTATGGTGCTATTATATTTAGGTGTACAGTGTCTGGCACCATGAGAACTTTATTTTTGTTTATAGGTGCAGAAATGTTTGAAAAGTGAGAAGCTGAAGACATCTGAGTTGCAAACTGCAGAAATGGACTGTGGCCAGGAGAAGAAAAGAGAAAAATAACAACTAGAATATGATGTCACCTGTTAGTCACTTAATGTAAATGTTTATTCTGACTAATCAGCACTGTAGTCACTGTATGATCTGCAGCGGCATGATGGGTGGTATGTTTTTTTTTCTTTGTGAAACCGCATCTCCCAGCATATCCTTACCATTTTCAGGTCATGCTGGGAGCTGTATACAGTTTAGTGCAAACTTATACGGCAGGGGTTGCACTAAATTGAGGTGTATTTGTGCTGGTGTTGTATTTATGTACTGAGCTTTGTTCTGGTGCTGTATATATGTACTGAGCTTGGTTCTGGAGCTGTATATATGTATTGAGCTTGGTTCTGGTGCTGTATATATGTACTGAGCTTGGTTCTGGCACTGTATATATGTACTTAGTTGGTTCTGATGCTGGATATATGCACTGAGCTTGCTTCTGGAGCTGTATATATGTACTAAGCTCGGTTCTAGTGCTGTATATATGTAATGAGCTTGATTCTGGTACTGCATATATGTAATGAGCTTTGTTCTGGTGTTGTATATATGTACTGAGCTTAGTTCTGGTGCTGTATATATGTAATGAGCTTGGTTCTGGTGTTGTATATATGTAAGGAGCTTGCTTCTGGTTCTGTATATATGTAATGAGCTTGGTTTTGGTGTTGTATATAGAACTTTATTGCTTGTAAAATGCACAAATGGCTTTATGCTCGAGTTACATAAAAAAAATGTGGAAAAAAAATGACACCTCATTGATTGGTAGTGAAAATAAACATGGCGGCGAGGGGGAAGGAGATGTCAGGAAAGAGGTTTGGGGGGGCAAACTGAATATTTGTCCCGCGTGCTGGAGAACCTCGCTACGCCTGTGACAGTTGCATGACTAGCAATTCCATAGTATAAAATTATGTAATCCCCCCACTTCAGCCTTTACTGTGTGATGATACTGAACTGATTTAGAAAGTGGAGTTCCAAATTTAATTGACATTAGCTATATATTCAGCATCTATATAAAGTCTTTTATTTGTTAATTTATTTGAAATACCTTCTCAACTTATGCTTGGTTATTGAAGAAGGGTAAGATGAAAAAGTAGTGCAGGTATATGGCATAGTGCTAGAGATTTGTGCTACTGGCATAGCACAAATAGGGTTGTCTAAATAGAGTAGTACGGAACATATCTTAGTCAAATGTTTTTTTTAATATCTTACACACATTACAGGGGAGCTTGCAAAATTGGAATGACATTAATGAAATAGCCTATTGCATGAGATAAATTATTTTATCGTGTTGGCAAGAAGCAATGTTCTTATGAGAGAATGCAAAAAGTAATCCAGCACCAAAAGGTCTAGATTTGAAATGCTTTAGCCGTGTCTTCTTGTTCTAGCTTGCCAAGAGGAACAGGTGTAGGAAAATTATAACTGGTTAGTGATTGTCACTTTTAAAGGGACTGTCAACAGGTCTATTTTTTTTCATGGAAAATGTGCCACTCTTGTTCATGGGCTGTGTCTGGTATTGCAGCTGAGTCTCATTTATTTAAATGGTGTTGCGCTGCAATACCAAGCACAGCCCATAGACAAGAGTGGCACTGTGTTTGGAAAAGAAAAAGAAGATTATTTTTTTCTAACCCCAGACAACCCCTTTAAACCCAATCATGCATTTTCATCTAAAACATCAAGGTTGAAATTCTTCACTGCGTGGGCACTACTTATTATGATAGTGGACCTAATATCAAGTATGGGCCTGACTAGGTAGCAGACGTTTCATATCTGATTGTGTTGTATACTAGGATTTAATGGTTACAGTCATTTCTAATTCTACTTGACTTCACTTTTGATAGTATTTGATTTGCAGAGACATCATTATAAGGATGGCGTCTTCTGAGTTGAAAAACTCGGATACTTTTATTTGATGTAACATTTAACAACTTTTTGTTAATACCCTACTGTATATCACAAATGCTGTGTGCTTTTTTTTTTTTTTTTAAAGTGCTCTATCACGAAAACAACTCCTCTACCAAAGGCTGATACTGTGGTGAGTCCAACTTCTAAGGGTATGTTCACACGGCCTATTTACGGACGTAAATCGGGCGTTTTTGCCCCGAATTACGTCTGAAAATAGCGCCTCAATAGCGCTGACAAACATCTGCCCATTGAAAGCAATGGGCAGACGTTTGTCTGTTCACACGAGGCGTATATTTACGCGCCGCTGTCAAATGACGGCGCGTAAATAGACGCCCGCGTCAAAGAAGTGACCTGTCACTTCTTTGGCCGTAATTGGAGCCGCTATTCATTGACTCCAATGAATAGCAGCGCTAATTACGGCCGTAATTGACGCGGCGTTCAAGCGCCTGCACATGCCGGTACGGCTGAAATTACGGGGATGTTTTCAGGCTGAAACATCCCCGTAATTTCAGCCGTTACGGACCCCCGCCGTGTGAACATACCCTTACACTCCTGGGAAATAGCAGGGGAAACATAGTATTACATGGTAGCCATTCAAGTAAATGGACACCTATGCAATAAATGGATGGCTCGACTTTGCCACACTATGGTTATTAGTGTCGTGCCCATACATGACTAAGATACTCATTCTATATAGATCTATATATATATATTGATTTACAGTCCTATAACTGGCTTTTCATGACAGGACAATATTTGCCATATCTGTAAATTGTGCAGCCATAATGCTAAGCAGTAAATATCTATATTGTCAATAAGTTACAAGTTAATATTCATCACTGTCACCTATGAATTAAAGGGGGTCACCTTTAAATTGTATTTTAAAATGCTTGTTGATGTAAGCCAAGCTTTAGGCAGCTGTTTCTCCTGCAGAGAAGCATTTAGCAATGAAATAGGGCTCAAGGCTGAGATAAGTGCTTTTTAAGCAAGTTTTAGAGTGATTTATTTTCGGTTAATTGGACGTGATTGTTATCACAGCTATCATCAGTCAAATTATATCACAAGAACATTTAGCTGTAGCCATCAAAAGTATAGAAGCTGTGAAATGAATATCCTCCGGTCAGGACCACTTACAGATACATCAATTTCTTCAGTGTAGCCATAAATAAGTTTCTCAGCAAACAATCACAAATCAATTAAAGTATCTTTCTTGAGACTTTGTTTCCAGCAGTTTACTCTTCTCAGACCATTGTTTTTCTACTGTTTGCATAATGAGAGTGCTGATGAAAGTAGGGAGATTTATATTTAAGAAACCTTATGCATTCCATTGAAGTACACGGTTGCCAGTAAATTCAGATATTTTGGACGTGTTTATTTTAAGTGGCTTTTGGTCTACATGAATAAACTAGATGTGATAATGAAACAGCAGAGTGTAGCTTTATGCAGCACCTACACATTATTATATATATATATAAATATATATATCAATATATATATATATAGATATATATATATACAATGAACTAATATATATACATATATATATATACACACACACATACATATATATATATATATATATATATATATATATATATATATATATATATATATATGTATATGTGTATATATATATATATATATGTATATGTGTATATATATATATATATATATATATATACACTACCATTCAAAGGTTTGGGGTCACCCAGACAATTTTGTGTTTTCCATGAAAACTCACACTTATATTTATCAAATGAGTTGCAAAATGACTAGAAAATATAGTCAAGACATTGACAAGGTTAGAAATAATGATTTTTATTTGAAATAATAATTTTCTCCTTCAAACTTTGCTTTCGTCAAAGAATGCTCCATTTGCAGCAATTACAGCATTGCAGACCTTTGGCATTCTAGCTGTTAATTTGCTGAGGTAATCGGGAGAAATTTCACCCCATGCTTCCAGAAGCCCCTCCCACAAGTTGGATTGGCTTGATGGGCACTTCTTGCGTACCATCCGGTCAAGCTGCTCCCACAACAGCTCTATGGTGTTGAGATCTGGTGACTGCGCTGGCCACTCCATTACAGATAGAATACCAGCTGCCTGCTTCTTCCCTAAATAGTTCTTGCATAATTTGGAGGTGTGCTTTGGGTCATTGTCCTGTTGTAGGATGAAATTGGCTCCAATCAAGCGCTGTCCACAGGGTATGGCATGGCGTTGCAAAATGGAGTGATAGCCTTCCTTATTCAAAATCCCTTTTACCTTGTACAAATCTCCCACTTTACCAGCACCAAAGCAACCATCACATTACCTCCACCATTCTTATCAGATGGCGTCAGGCACTCTTCCAGCATCTTTTCAGTTGTTCTGCATCTCACAAATGTTCTTCTGTGTGATCCAAACACCTCAAACTTCGATTCGTCTGTCCATAACACTTTTTTCCAATCCTCCTCTGTCCAATGTCTGTGTGCTTTTGCCAATATTAATCTTTTCCTTTTATTAGCCAGTCTCAGTTATGGCTTTTTCTTTGCCACTCTGCCCTGAAGGCCAGCATCCTGGAGTCGCCTCTTCACTGTAGACATTGACACTGGCATTTTGCGGGTGCTATTTAATGAAGCTGCCAGTTGAGGACCTGTGAGGAGTCTATTTCTCAAACTAGAGACTCTAATGTACTTGTCTTGTTGCTCAGTTGTGCAGCGGGGCCTCCCACTTCTCTTTCTACTCTGGTTAGAGCCTGTTTGTGCTGTCCTCTGAAGGGAGTAGTACACACCGTTGTAGGAAATCTTCAGTTTCTTGGCAATTTCTCGCATGGAACAGCCTTCATTTCTAAGAACAAGAATAGACCTTCGAGTTTCACATGAAAGCTCTCTTTTTCTAGCCATTTTGAGAGTTTAACCGAACCCACAAATGTAATGCTCCAGATTCTCAACTAGCTCAAAGGAAGGTCAGTTTTATAGCTCCTCTAAGCAGCAAAACTGTTTACAGCGGTGCTAACATAATTGCACAAGGGTTTTCAAGTGTTTTCTAATCATCCATTAGCCTTCTAACACAGTTAGCAAACACAATGTACCATTAGAACACTGGAGTGATGGTTGCTGGAAATGGGCCTCTATACACCTATGTAGATATTGCATTAAAAACCAGACGTTTGCAGCTAGAATAGTTATTTAGCACAAGAACAATGTATAGAGTGTATTTCTGATTAATTTAATGTTATTTTCATTGAAAAAAACTGTGCTTTTCTTTCAAAAATAAGGAAATTTCTAAGTGACCCTAAACTTTTGAACGGTAGGGGGGCAATGGGAAAACAAATTCACATTCATAGAGTCTCACCATTATAGCACCCTCTCAAAACCATGGCGAAACAGTGTGATTTTGCTTTTCAAACACAATTGCTGCAATTGCCATAAAATCAAGGCAAAATATACACATATTTACATGCAGTTTTGTTGTTGTATGGCTCCATTCTGCTATATGTGAATACACCCTTATCCTCCTTCTGAGACCCATTACCAGAACACAAAAAAACATGAGTCCTTTAGGTATGCATAAAATTCACAAATATATAAAATAGATATGCATATAAAACTCAAACAATGTGTTTAGCAGTAAAGCTACGAAGGTTGTCATGTATTTAATTATAATACCAAGCTATCCATACTCAACAATTATTCACATAGAAAAAACTGAATTTGAAAGTTTAAATCTACAGTGAAGGAAATAAGTATTTGATCCCTTGCTGATTTTGTAAGTTTGCCCACTGTCAAAGACATGAACAGTCTAGAATTTTTAGGCTAGTTTAATTTTACCAGTGAGAGATAGATTATATTTAAAAAAAAACAGAAAATCACATAGTCAAAATTATATATATTTATTTGCATTGTGCACAGAGAAATAAGTATTTGATCCCTTTGGCAAACAAGACTTAATACTTGGTGGCAAAACCCTTGTTGGCAAGCACAGCAGTCAAACGTTTTTTGTAGTTGATGATGAGGTTTGCCCACATGTTAGATGGAATTTTGGCCCACTCCTCTTTGCAGATCATCTGTAAATCATTAAGATTTCGAGGCTGTCGCTTGGCAACTCGGATCTTCAGCTCCCTCCATAAGTTTTCGATGGGGTTAAGGTCTGGAGACTGGCTAGGGCACTCCATGACCTTAATGTGCTTCTTTTTGAGCCACTCCTTTGTTGCCTTGGCTGTATGTTTCGGGTCATTGTCATGCTGGAAGACCCAGCCACGAGCCATTTTTAATGTCCTGGTGGAGGGAAGGAGGTTGTCACTCAGGATTTGATGGTACATGGCTCCATCCATTCTCCCATTTATGCGGTGAAGTAGTCCTGTGCCCTTAGCAGAGAAACACCCCCAAAACATAATGTTTCCACCTCCATGCTTGACAGTGGGGACGGTGTTCTTTGGGTCATAGGTAGCATTTCTCTTCCTCCAAACACGGCGAGTTGAGTTAATGCCAAAGAGCTCAATTTTAGTCTCATCTGACCACAGCACCTTCTCCCAATCACTCTCAGAATCATCCAGATGTTCATTTGCAAACTTCAGACGGGCCTGTACATGTGCCTTCTTGAGCAGGGGGACCTTGCGGGCACTGCAGGATTTTAATCCATTACGGCGTAATGTGTTACCAATGGTTTTCTTGGTGACTGTGGTCCCAGCTGCCTTGAGATCATTAACAAGTTCCCCCCGTGTAGTTTTCGGCTGAGCTCTCACCTTCCTCAGGATCAAGGATACCCCACGAGGTGAGATTTTGCATGGCGCCCCAGATCGATGTAGATTGACAATCATTTTGTATGTCTTCCATTTTCTTACTATTGCACCAACAGTTGTCTCCTTCTCACCTAGCGTCTTACTTATGGTTTTGTAGCCCATTCCAGAATTGTGCAGGTCTATGATCTTGTCCCTGACATCCTTAGAAATCTCTTTGGTCTTGCCCATGTTGTAGAGGTTAGAGTCAGACTGATTAATTGAGTCTGTGGACAGGAGTCTTTTATACAGGTGACCATGTAAGACAGCTGTCTCTAATGCAGGCACCAAGTTGATTTGGAGCGTGACAGCTGTCTCTAATGCAGGCACCAAGTTGATTTGGAGCGTGTAACTGGTCTGGAGGAGGCTGAACTCTTAATGGTTGGTAGGGGATCAAATACTTATTTCTCTGTGCACAATGCAAATAAATATATATAATTTTGACTATGTGATTTTTTTTTATTTTTTTTTATATAATCTATCTCTCACTGGTAAAATTAACCTAGCCTAAAAATTCTAGACTGTTCATGTCTTTGACAGTGGGCAAACTTACAAAATCAGCAAGGGATCAAATACTTATTTCCTTCACTGTATTTGGGACAACACATAGTAAGGCCACAGTCCCAAGGCCAGCATTCAGGTGGCAGAGTTGGAATGAGTTGTTTGCCAGGTTATCTTTTCAGACAGGCTACACAACCGTGGTTTGCCCGAGACTGTTGTAAAACAGTATAGCCTACTGAAGTACTAATCTGCTTCAGGCTGCCTGCTAGATTCTCCCTTGAGAACCATAACCAATCTTCTACTGACACACTCTCATTAGCAATATTCAGTATTTCCTAAAAGATCACATCAGTATGAGTAAGGAGAGTTCATCAGACATGGGCTGAGATTCATGGTCAGGCCAAATTACAATTTATTACTATTAGCCAAACTAAAAAAAAAAACATTGACAGTATTCCTGAATGTCTTGTGCAGCAACTAGGTGCTGATTTATTTCTGCTTCAGACTTTTCCTGCATTTGGTTTCTGTGACAGGAAGTAGCAATCTGACAGATTCTATTTAGTGTTATGAGATATAATTTTTTTGGTCACTCTTCCGTTTCTTAAATCTCTATGACAGTAAATTACATTGAGAAAACTTCCGCCTTTCCAATGACTATGCAGAGACATGCTTGATTAAAATTATGCCCGAAGAGTGGAAACCATTATATGGTATCAGTGACAGAATTACCATCAGAGATATATCAGACAGACTGCAGCCTCCACCCTAACTTATAGCTCCTAAGATTACATGGTTCTTATTATTTTTATTCTTATTATTCTAATTATTATTTTTAAAGGGAATCTTTCAGCAGATTTGAGCCCACCAAACTGCTAACAGAGCTACATAGGTCCTGTGGGGTCTAGTTTAAATACATCAATATTGCAGATCATAGTGCACTGAAAAAAAATCTAAATTAAGTTTTAATATCTCATGCACCACATGCTAATTAGCAGACAAGTGCCCAGTGGGTGTTTCTAAAACCCTCAAGTGTCCTGACTCTTCTGCTGTAAAACTGCCCTAACCCCTTCCCTGTGCCGTTAATTGGCATGGCCACCTCAGGGATTCAGGAACGCCCCGTGGACACCTTTCTGTTAATTTGCATGTGACACGTGAGGTAATAAAGCTTTACTTTCTCTTTTTTAATACACTTTGATTGGCAATATAAATATGTTTGAACTAGGCTTTACAGCACATATGTAGCTCTACCAGCAGTTTGGTGGGCTCAAATCTCCTGACAGATTTCCTTTAACAAGTTAATATAAAAAGAAAGATAATACTTGAAAGTCTAGTTTAATGGCGACATGAGTGAGGGAGGAAGTATCAGTCCTTAATTGCATGAAAAGTTAGGTAAGGCTTTCTTAACATCAGAGCTAGGGCTCCGTTCCGACATTCCGTCATAGCTTTCCGTCGGAACGGAGCCCTGACAGACACAAACGGTTTCCATCACCATTAATTTCAATGGTGACGGATCCGGTGCCAATGGTTTCCGTTTGTGTCAGTCGTGCAAGGGTTTCCGTCATTTTGACGGAATCAATAGCGCAGTCGACTGCAGTATACATTCCGTCAAAACTACGGAGCCCTTGCACGACTGACACAAACGGAAACCATTTGCACTGGATCCGTCACCCTTGAAATCAATGGTGATGGAAACAGTAACCTATGGTTTCCGTTTGTGTCTGTCAGGACTCCGTTCCGACGGGAAGCTCCGACAGAATGTCAGAACAGAGCCCTAGCGCAGATGTGAACGAAGCCTAACATATATTCATCATTTGTTGTCTTTTTAGACTTTTCCCCTTGACACATCATTAGTTGTCTCTATGATAAGCACACCTGTCATTCTAAAATGAAGCCACCGCCTTTACGTTACTGTAAGATTTATCATGCGGAGATCATAGTAGTTAGTATATCTCTATAGAAGTAGATTTACATTATAAATGTGTTGGACACTCTTATCATTCATATTTAAATCTTTTCCCTTGAGTGTTTCCATTGTTGTCTGTCCCTTATTTCACCTCAGGAACGTGTTCAGTTTATACCTTCGTAATGAGGATTTTACTTGTCTGCTACCATGAAGAAATAGCTAATAAAGTAAAATGAAGGCAGGCAGGGCAATGTCTGTCATACCAGGAATGGCTGCTCCTATTTCAGGCACATTTCTCATGATCACATTGTAGAACATTTTTCACATGAGTTTTCTTGTCATGTTGTGTACTTTTATAATAAAATGAACATAAAACAGAACATTTGTCTCGCCTGACTAAATTCAGAAGACTTCTTTGCAAAGTATATGAAAGCCATTTGTTGATTTTCTTGTTGATGTCCTGAGCTGCTTGTGGCATGTTTCTCTCTCTCTTATCCTATCTTCTGGCAAGACCTTTCTGCCCCTCTCGCAAACATAGAACACATCTCATCTGTATGATGTAAGTCCCTTGCCTCCAGCGTTTAAGGCAAGACAGCTGGCATTTCATATGCTGCGCTCTACTGACCCTGACAAGCCACCAAAGCTCCCTGTGGACCCTGATGTGCTATATCTCGCACATGGGGAAGTGTTCCCTTGATTTCAGGTGTCCAATAAGCAAGTCATGAATTTTCATTATGAGATATAAAGACGTCCCCAGTTTTGGTTGCATTGATACTATTTAGTTTGAGGTTCAGACAAACTTACCACCTTTCTGTTAACTAGGTAATACTAGGAATTGTAATATTGGTTCTACAGGTTGCTGGTCAACAGCAAATAAAGGCTAACAAGAAAAGCAAGCCTAAGGCATTGTCATGGCATGATCACTCTAAAGAGCCAACTATCAGATGAGCTGCTGTCTGTTGAACATCTGTACTGCCACATGGGAATATAGGGTAAAAATAGTGTTTAGGAAGCTTGAGAAAATATGACCGTGGACATGTCTAGAAAATGTTTACATTGCATTTTCTTTAATCCTTTCAGGACTGAGCCTGTTACGGCCTTGTGGACGCAGGTGATTTTTTTTTCAAATCTGACGTGTCACTTTATGTGGTAATAACTTGGTAATGCTTTTACCTATTCAAGCTCTTCCGGGAATAATTTCTCGTGACATATTGTACTTTATGTTAGTGGAAAAATGTGATCAATAAATTCAGTATTTGGTTGTGAAAAACACCAAACTTTAGAGAAAATTTGCAAAAATTTGAATTTTTCTAAATTTAAATGTATCTGCTTGTAAAACAGATAGCAATACCACACCAAATAGTTACTAATTAACATTTCTCCTATGTCTACTTTATGTTGGCATAGTTTTTTGAACATCCTTTTTTTTTCTAGGACGTTACAAGGCTTAGAACTTTAGCAGCAATTTCTCACATTTTCAAGAAAATTTTCAAAACCTATTTTTATAGCTACCAGTTCAATTCTGAAATGGCTTTGAGGGCCTTATATATTAGAAACCCCCATAAGTCACACAATTTTAAAACACTGCACCCCTCAAAGCAGCATTTAGAAAGTTTCTTAATCCTTCAGGCGTTTAACAGGAATTAAAGTAGAGCGGAAATTTACAAATTTCTTTTTTTTTGTCAGAAAATCCATATAAGGCCTCATTTACACGAGCGTGTGCGTTTTGCGCGCGTAAAAAACGCAGCGTTTTGCGTGCACAAAAGGCACTTGACAGCTCCGTGTGTCATCCGTGTATGATGCGCGGCTGCGTGATTTTCGCGCAGCCGCCATCATAGAGATGAGGCTAGCCGACGTCAGTCACTGTCCATGGTGCTGAAAGAGTTAACTGATCGGCAGTAACTCTTTCAGCACCCTCGACAGTGAATTCCGATCACCATATCGAGTAACCTGTTTAAAAAAAAAGAGGTTCGTACTTACCGAGAACTTCCCGGCCGTTGCCTTGGTGACGCATCCTTGGTGACGTGTCCTTGGTGACGCGCCTCTCTTGACATCTGGTCCCACCTCCCTGGATGACGCGGCAGTCCATGTGACCGCTGCAGCCTGTGCTTGGCTTGTGATTGGCTGCAGCTGTCACTTGGACTGAATTGTCATCCCGGGAGGTCAGACTGGAGGAAGAAGCCGGGAGTTTTATCGGTAAGTCAGAACTTTTTTTTTTTTTTTACACGTTCGCGTATATTGGGATCGGAAGTCACTGTGCAGGGTGCTGAACCAGTTTAACTATTTCAGCTCCCTGGACAGTGACTTTCTCCTGACGTCGCGTCCCGCAACATTTTTTTCCGGGTTCGGCCAAAACGAGTTTGGCCGAACCCGGTGAAGTTCGGTTCGCTCATCTCTAAGACACTCCTTTTGGATGTTTGTAAACAGAAAAGCACGTGGTGCTTTTCTGTTTACATTCAGAGTTTGACAGCTCTTGCGCGAATCACGCAGTTTGCACGGAAGTGCTTCAATGCGACCTTCGTGGTTTTCACGCAACCATTGACTTCAATGGGTGCGTGATGCGCGAAAAACGCACGATTATAGAACATGTCGTGAGTTTTACGCAACGCACTCGCGCTGCGCAAAATTCATGCATCGTCTGCACTGCCCCATAGAGTAATATAGGTGCGTACGACACGCGTGAAAAGCACGCGCGTCGCACGCGCGTATATTACGCTCGTGTAAATGAGGCCTTTATCCGTTTTTTTCTGTAACACAGAAGGTTTTACCAGAAAAACGCAACTCAATATTTATTTCCCAAATACTGCAGTATTTAGAAATCTCCCACATGTGACCCTAGTGTGCTAATATACTGAAGCACAGGCCTCAGAAGCAAAGGAGCACCTAGAGGATTTTGGGCTTCCTTTTTATTAGAATATATTTTAGGCACCATGTCAGATTTGAAGAGGTCTTGAGGGGCCAAACAGTGGAAACACCCCCAAAAAAAAACACCATTTGACAAACTACACCTCTCAAGGAATTTGTCAAGGGGTATAGTAAGCATTTTAACCCCACATGTTTTTTGCTGAATTTAGTGGAATTAGTCTAAAAAATGAAAATTTAATTTATTTTCGAATAAAACGTAGACATTATCAATTTTACAAGCAATAATGAAGAAAAAACACCCCAAGATTTGTAAAGCAATTTCTCCTGATTACGGCAATACCCCATATGTGGTAATAAACAGCTGTTTGGACACACGGCAGGGCCCAGAAGGGAAGGAGCGCTATTTGGCTTTTGGAGCTCAAGTTTGCTGGATTGGTTTTCGAGTGTCATGTTGCATTTGCAAAGCCCCTGAGGGACCAAAACAGTGGACACCCCCCAGAAGTGACCCCATTTTGGAAACTACAGCCCTAAAAAGAATTTATCTACGGGTATCGTGAGCATTTTGATCCCATAGGTTTTTTGCTTTAGTGTAATTAGGCCATGAAAACGGCTATTATTTTTTATTATTTTTTGTTACGGCTTACACAGTGCATTATAAATGACATATTAATTTATTCTGTGGGTCGATGCGATAACGGCGATACCATATGTTTATAGTTTTTTTTTATGTTTTAGGGTGTTTGCATGATAAAATCACGGTTTTAAAAAAAATTATTTAGTTTTTGTGTCGCCATATTCTAAGAACCACAACTTTTTTATTTTTCTATCAGGAAAGCTGTGTGAGGGCTTGTTTTTTACAGAACAAACTGTAGTTTTTATTGGTACCATTTTTGGATACATGCATCTTTCTGATCCCTATTTATTACATTTTTTGTGAGTTGAAGTGACTAAAAATAGCAATTCTGGTATAGTTTTTTTATTATTTTTTTATGGCGGTCACCGTGCGTAATCAATTACATTATATTTTTATAGTTTAGGCCATTACGAACACGTTGATACCAATTATGCATAGTTTATGTTTTCATTTTTGTCTAATAATAAGGTACTTTATAAGGGAAAAAGGGCGATTTTTAATTTTTTTATTTTTAAATGTAACTTTTTTACTTTTGTACATTTTTTTGTAACTTTTGTAACTTTTTTTTTTAGTCCCACTAGGGACTTGAAGATCCAATTGTTGGATCGTTGTTATAATACCCTGCAATACTTATGTATTGCAGGGTATTATACCTGTCAGTTTCACAATAACAGGGCGCATATTAGGTACTAATATTAGGTACATATATTTATTTAGAGATAAATTTATGACATATCCACAGGATATATCATAAATGTCAGATAGATGCAGGTCCGACCTCTGGGACCCACACCTATCTCTAAAATGGGGTCCCCTAAACCCCATTCTAGCCTTTTGTGCTCACGCTGCCTCCCGGCCACTTCCTGATTACATGGTCAGGAGTTACGAAAACGGCGTAACTTGCTGAGCTACGCTGTTTCCGTAACTCCCATAGAACTGAATAGTAGTTATGGAATCAGTGTAGCTTGCATGCTACATTGCTTCCGTAACTGTCATTCACTACTATGGGAGTTACAGAAACAGTGTAGCTCAGCGAGTTATGCTTTTTCCATAACTCCCGACCATGTAATCAGGAAGTGGCAGGGTGAGCACAAAAGCTAGAACAGGGTTTATAGGTCCCAGGTCTATCTGACATTTATGATATATCCTGTGGATATGTCATAAATGTCCCTCATGGGAAAACCCATTTAACTATACGGGAGGAGAATTTCTAGTATTAGGCATTTAGATCAGTGGGGTTACCGGATATCAGTGGGGTTACCGGATATTTTATGAAAATAAAAATCAACATATAAATAATTTTTCAAAAAGTACAAAAATCGAATAAGTAAAATACAAAAAAAAAAAATATCCGGTCTTTCCAAACAATTTAGGCGATTGTGTCAATGCAATGTGCAAAAGCACAAGACTTTCCCATATATATTAATATATTTGTACAATATTTGTTGATTTTCTATATAAACAAAATTTTTAAGATTATGTTGTAACAAAATGATATCCCTATTGGTGATTATTCAGTAAAAAAAAAAAAAAAAAACACTACATTATACCGTAATATATCTTTTTATGTATTGCAAAGTTTGAGCATCATATATTTATTTCAATTATCTCTATGCCATCCATAATAATGCATTTTTAGAGCTGCTCTTTTGCTCTGTGACAACTTTATGAGTTAAAACAAACTAGAAGACTCTTGTAGTCATATAATGAATTGTAAATAATACATTGTGATATCATAATAAAGTTGTGCCAATTGACAAAATTAGCATATGTATCACTTAAAATATTTTTCAATTTAAAGGCAGTGTATATGTGTTACTTCACAACTGATATATAACTAAATTTTTGTGGCATTTCTTATTGGTCAGCATTGTATCAGGTCTGTTTCGGGTTTCATGAAACATACAGATTGCTTCTGAGAATTAATACCTATGTCCTCATATGGTTGTCTGACTTTGTGCCTGTGTTCAGTCACACTGGAGGATATACTTAACTTTTTTGGGATAGTCCTAGAATGATCTGCATAATGATCTATAAATGGCAGCTGCCTGTTGTCATTAAAGGGGTTTAGCGGTAGTTAAAAAAATTAGCGTAGGAAATAGGATAAAATAATATTAGAAACAATACCCACCTGTTACATCCCCCGCCACTCTGGTGGCTTCTTACGGTCTCTGCTTACTTTGTAGATACTGTCAGGCAGCACTCGCTGAAGATTGTGTAAGGGATGGGTGCCAGACCCTGAGGTAAACCCCCTTACTGCGTGAAAATTGTAGCTAAAGAGATAAGTCGGCACTCCATATAGAACGTGTAAAAAATAATTATTTTCTATTACTTTTTATCCATATCAAAGTAGTACACCACTGTGTAAGTGATTGGTATGTAGCAACAGAGAAAAGAAGTACTATGCACACCAATATGGAGTTATTTAGTCAAGCAAATAATTTATTTATTTGTAGCCAGTGACAGTGCGAGGCGCTAACACAGTGGTTACCCGCCAATCTTACAGCGCCATCCACGCAGGACCAGCATTGACTAAAGTGCCTGAGGAAGGTCAAGGTTTTGAGCGAAACGTCGCACTGTCACTGGCTACAAATTAATTAATTATTTGCTTGG
The DNA here is from genome assembly GCF_050947455.1 of Rhinoderma darwinii. Lineage (NCBI taxonomy): Eukaryota > Metazoa > Chordata > Amphibia > Anura > Rhinodermatidae > Rhinoderma > Rhinoderma darwinii. Next base: position 94,235,680 of record NC_134687.1, on the reverse strand, counting down.
ATAAATAACTCCATATTGGTGTGCATAGTACTTCTTTTCTCTACTGGATCGGGTTGGGCCCCTACTCATGCACCCACACCATTACCTAGTGCTATCCGAACCTTGTAACTATGGTATGTATCAACGTTTCAGTTTGTACCCCTTCATCAGGCTCTTGTTAGCGCTGTGCTGCACAGTGGTGTGTAGGTATTTGTTTTCTTGTGCTACAGTGATAACATTGCATAAATCCACATAACCGCTGCAGCCAACACTAATCACAGCTGTCTTGGCCAAATAATGGCTGCAGATGTCACGTGAATGTATGGCACTTTATCACTACAGTAAACTAAACAAAGACAGGCGAAGACCACAAAGAAGTCTTACTCAGGAGCAGCGGGGGTATTTAACAGGTGAGTATAGGTAAAAAAAAAATATTTTATCACATTTTCTACTGTAAGTCTACATTTTTTTTGGGTCTACTAGAAAATCCCTCTAAATTGCTCTCAGCTAATTGTGCTACTTGGCATGTAGATTTTGGTTGATTGTTTTTTGGGCACCATGTCGCATTTGCAGAGCCCCTGAGGTACCAGTACAGTAGAAAGCCCTGAGATGTGACTCAATTTTGGAAACTATACCCCTCAGTATAATCATCTAGGGGTGTAGTGAGCATTTTGATCCCTCAGGTGTTTCATAGATTGTATTAGAATATGGCAGTGAAAATAAAAAAATATGTAGTTTTGCACCCAATTTATTTTCCACAAGGGGTAATAGGAGAAAAAACAACACACAATTTGTTACGCAATTTCTCCCGAGTTATAGCAATATCCCATGTGTGGCCCTAAACTGCTGTTTGGGCACATGGCAGAGCTTAAAATGGAAGGAACGCCATTTGGCTTTTAGAGAACAGATTTTGCTAGACTGGTGTACGGGCGCCATGTCGCATTTGCAGAGCTCCCTTAGGTACCGGAGTAGAGTGTAAAACCCTGAGAAGTGATCTCATTTTGTAGACTACACCCCTCAAGGCATTTATCATTTGCCTGGACATATGACAGTGCTTAGGAGTGAAAGGTGCATGTGAGGCCTATTTTGGTGATTTTCGCAGCATTAGCCCACAATAGCAGGGCTCTGGGGTCAAATAGTAAAACAAACCCCCAAGTAGTGACCCCCATTTTGGAAACTGCACCCCTGAAGGCATTTTATTAATGGGTGTAGTGAGCATTTTGACCATACAGGTTTTTTTATTTTAATATAAATAAATGCTTAGTGGATGGTGCAAAGTGAAAATGGCAAATTTCCACAGGTATATGCCATTTTAGTGCACAATATTTTGTGCCCAGTTCGTGCCACTGAAGACAAATACCTCAAACTGTTAAGCGGGTTCTCCCAGGTATAAGGGGGTATAATAATGTGGTAAATAAATAATAATTCATAGATATGTGGCCGGTGTCGCACTGATAAATGTGCCAGATGTTATCCACTTTTGGAACACTCTGCACATTTTGCGTTGCTATATTCTGAGAGCCAGAACTTCTTTATTTTTTCTCCACCGGAGCTGTGTGAGGGCTCATTTGTTGCGGGACAATCTGTAGATTTCATTAGTACCATTTTGGGGTACATGCAATTTTTTGATCACTTTTTATTTCATTTTTTGTCATGCAAGGTGACCAAAAACCAACAAATCTGATGTTTTTTTTTTTTTTTTTTACGGCGTTCGCCATGCGCTATGAATGACAATTGTACTTTATTCTGCGGGTCGGTACGATTTTGGTGATAACATATGTATATCGTTTTTCTTATGTTCTGCTGCGTCTGCGCAATAAAATCACTTTTGTTTCAAATTATTTATTTTTTTGTGTCACCATATTCTGAGAGCCATAACTTTTTTATTTTTCCATCAAAAAAGCTGTGCGAGGGCTTGTTTTTTGCGGGACGGGCTGCAGTTTTTAATAGTATAATTTTGGGGTACATGCAACTTTTAGATCCCTTTTTTTATTCTGTTTTGGGAGGGGTAGTGACTAACAAACAGCGATTCTGGAATAGTTTTTTATTCTATTTTTTTACGGTGTTCACCGTGCGGATAAAATAGCGTGATATTTTTATAGTTTGGGTCGTTATGGACACGGGGATACCACATATGTGTACTTCTTTTTATGTTTTCCGTTTTTTCCTATAATAAAATACTTATTATAGGAAAAAAGGCTGTTAGTGTTTTTTAACATGAAACTTATTTTTTTTTACTTTTTACAACATTTTTATTAACTTGTTTTAACTTTCTTTTTGTCCCACTAGGGGACTTAAAGGCATGAAGCCCTGATCGCTATTCTAATACAATACACTACCTACACAGTGCTATTCACTGACAGCTTCGCCTTCAGGCAGGGCCTAATAGGCTACCGTACTAGGAAGCGATTGTTAGTCTACAGTTGCTATAGCAACCGTTGGAACCCCCACAGGTACCGAGGTTGCCATTAGCAACCATAGGGTGCAATCTAAGGTTTTTTTCGGCCAGATCGGAGCCTAGCTCTGGTCCTGGCTGTTAGAGCACGATGTCAGCTGTGACAAACAGCTGACACCCGCGCCCGTGGCAACTATCATGGTTGCTGACAGGCTAGAAGACAATTCGATGCAGAGATCGCTTTGATCGCTGCACCTAAGGAGTTAATCGGCCGGATCGGAGCCTAGCTCCGGTCCTGGCCGTTATAGCGGGATGTCGGACAGCCGATGATGGCGCTGGCTTAGCTTCTGAGCCAGCGCCATCACATACACCTTTTCATGGAGCTGTGATTGGTCAGCCTGCTGTGACTGACTAATCACAGCAATCACCGGCCCGGGACCACTGTGACCACAGTTGACGGCACAGTTCTGTCACCCTGTCCTTTGACAGTGTGACAGTTTTTAGCCAGGACGCACTGGTAGGTCCCGGTGCCTTAAAGCACTGAAATACAGGTCGTATCGGTGCGTCCTGGTGCGGTAAGGGGTTAAAGTAGATAATAACGCTTTCCAATATGTATAAGGAATTTTGCCAATATGGTGGAAACACTCTTTTGCAATCATATGATCCTTCTCTTTTCTATGAGTTGAATCACAGCTGTATAGAGGATACCACTGGCACCATAGTGGTCTAAGAACCTGGGGTAGCCTCACTGAAAATAAGAGTATCTCTGTGTATTGCTTTAAGGGACAGTACATTTCCACCCCTACATAATTAGGTTACTCGTTAGCCTTTGCTACATATATTCTCACATAGGTTACTAAGGTTAATAAGGAAGATGTGATTCCTCAACCTTAAACAATAGAGAACAAGATAACACTTTTTTATATTATTTTTTTTATGCCAACATCTAAGTTCACGAACTCTGTCCAGATTTACATTACATATTTAATGTGACACAGTAGTATCTTCATTTCCTAGTGGATCAGGTCAAAAGTTTAAATCAACATCATGGAAAACAGATTTGGGTTGCTGAAGGTTTTTCACAGGTAGTTATGATTGTGTTTTTTTGGAAATTGTGAAACTATTCTAAAGTACTATACACATTAGACACCTAGGTATACTCATAATGATAGCATGATGGCCTCCTAGTTATTTGTACAGTATGTATTTATCTCATTGGGGTGAATATTGTGTGGGATGTTATCAGCCTGAGCATAGAACATCTTCACTTATTTCTACGGTATGTTTATGACATTACAATGTTCAGACATTACAATACTGTCCAGTGCTACTATTTTATTTGTAATAAAATTTGTTTTTCTGCTTTGTTATTAAACAATATAGTTAACTAGAGATATGTCTGTCTATCTATCTATCTATCTATCTATCTATCTATCTATCTATCTATCTATCTATCTATCTATCTATCTATCTATCTATCTATCTATCTATCTATCATCTATCTATCATCTATCTATCTATCTATCTATCTATCTATCTATCTATCTATCTATCTATCTATCTATCTATCTATCTATCTATCTATCTATCTATCTATCTATCTCATATCTATCTATCTCACATCTATCTATCTATCTATCTATCTATCTATCTATCTATCTATCTATCTATCTATCTATCTATCTATCTATCTATCTATCTATCTATCTATCTATCTATCTATCTATCTCATATCTTTCTATCTATCTATCTATCTATCTATCTATCTATCTATCTATCTATCTATCTATCTATCTATCTATCTATCTATCTATCTATCTATCTATCTATCTATCTCATATCTATCTATCTATCTATCTATCTATCTATCTATCTATCTATCTATCTATCTATCTATCTTTCTATTATCTATCTATTTATAATATTTTTTTATTTGTGCAAAATTGTTATTGACACAATACGAGTTAAATAAAACCTCCAATATTTCCACAACCAGTCATCTTATTTTACAGAATGCTTTTCAATTAAAAGTTTATTTTTGCTCATAAGATATACATTATAATTTCTACATTTTATATCATTAGAATATATAGAAACTTGGTAAAGTTATGTGTAAATTGTCTTTAGATGTATTATTGTACACAGGGATGCTCTACAGATCGTACTGGACAATACTACAAAGCTGCTGTGGTTGGTAGGTCCACCTGACACCCCTCAACACATTCATGATATGCAGACTAGTGCGATGCTGACAAGGTTAATGTGGTTTTTGCTTAGGGTTCAATCACATGGTGGATTCAGGAAGTAGAGAAATTGTTAAACTGTTATGGTTAGTGAACAGAGAGATTATCTTAAAGATAATTATGCCATCAAAGCATTAATAATGCCTCTGCTGTAAAATGCCTGATGTGCGGTCATTTTTGGAGCAGTCTTCTGCTTAGCACTGCAACTTTTAAAATTACTTCCCATGTCTGTTATGTTAAAAAGTGCTTTTTCAATCCCCAGTAGTTCATTTTGTCTAAAAATATTGTTTTATGGCAGTATTGTAATGTGTTAATAATGTAAAAAGTTTATTAGGTACAAAATATACCCCGGTCACTGGTGCTATCAATTCTTTGGTATTTATGGAAGTATAGGATATTATTGAGATTCAAGCACATATATATAAGTCAAAGAATGGTTTGTAAACTTTATACCATTTCTAGATTTTGTAGATAGATTCACTAAAGCTTAAAATGTTGCAGAAATATCACAAAATAAATGTTGCATTTGTGACATTTTGCTTGTGTACTTCTGGTCTGACCTAACATAGGCACATTGATACGGTGGTGCAAAAAATGATGCAAGTTCTTGAAAAACTGTTGAACAAGAGGGAAGTCTAAAAAGGAAAAAAATCCCTAAGGAAACATCACCTTAAGTGTGATGAGGAAACGCGTAGGATCTATATAGATAGTGATTTTTGGCAAGGATATAGCGGAATTTATACTATTAGCAGGAGAATTGTTATTTAGGTGTGAGATACATCATTCACTCTGAACCATTTTCTCCTGTCGCAAATCGCTTGCTTAAGCCTGGTCTGGTATCAGTGGCTGGTTGAGCCACAATTTTATAAATACAATCAATAAACTTACTTTTTAATCGTTCTTTCAGGCGGTGAACTATAGATTCACTAAAGCTTAAAATGTTGCAGAAATATCACAAAATAAATGTTGCATTTGTGACATTTTGCTTGTGTACTTCTGGTCTGACCTAACATAGGCACATTGATACGGTGGTGCAAAAAATGATGCAAGTTCTTGAAAAACTGTTGAACAAGAGGGAAGTCTGTAAAAACTGGCGGCTAAAGGCTTTATTCAAATGGCAGAAATGCTGTCACCTTTTTTTAACAGTTTTTTACTCCCCAAGTTTTATACATGTACCGCAATTTGATTGGGAATAATAGTATAGTGCTTCTTTATACTTGTGTTTTACATACCGACACAATGTACAAGTGGGAAAGTAGAGCTTTCAAAGACAGAGCTTTGTGAGGAAGCTCAGAATTCTGGTATGTCTAGACAGAATTAAGAATCAGTTTCTAAAATGAATCTCTCATTAAAATTAGAAAGTGAATCAGTAATAATACAGGACAGGACAGGACAGGACAGGAGTTTCTGCTGTGGTGGATTACTTCACAAAATATCCCATTTTCCATAATGTTCTTTCAGTTTCTTTGTGGTTACTTCTAAAAAGAAACCCATCTTTTTTAAATAACTGAATTTTTTCCAAGTTGCCTACAAAAAGTCAGATATAGTTCGGTGAACTCCCCCTTTTGGGCAGCTTTTGCCTGAAATGTGAAGGATTGACAAAGGCATTCGGACCAGTGAAGGATGGACAAAGACCAAGAATCAGATCATTATTGGCCATTGATTTTGGGTTGTGTACCATACTGTGTGTCTCTACCATGCTGGGATCTGTAGGTGCATTATATGTGCTACCAGCCACCTCCTTGAATATCGACATCTAATGAAGAGTGGCTGCATGTTAACTCTATATTAAATCACAAAACAGCCATTTATTTTCTCCGGTTCAGCCATTTCACCCCACTGATTTACTTTTACTAGGTTTGTATTTCTGTTACTGTATTTCGGTTAGATTCATGTTGACTTTTTTTTATTTTTATTCCTGAACCATTTGCTTGCCATTAATGAAAGAGTAGTCTTTAAGGCAAATTCATGTTACACTTTTTATTACAGTTAGTAATGAACTCTTTTTAAAATGTGACACATTGTCAAACCTGCAAAATGAGCCCTGCCCCGCTTCAAATGTTCTTACACCTAACCTTGCACAAAGCTCACAGCTCCTGCCTGAGTGATGCATAAAAGCCTTTTTTTCATTTAATCTGTGAAAGATAATGTGGTGACAGGTGACAGATGTCAAATACTAGCTCTTATTTTGTAGTTAAAAGTGATTAAATATAATATCAGAATGTATGCTCCCTTCAAGAAAATGTGAATCTTTTAATAACAAAAAAGATCAAACTACAATAAAAAAAATATCTCAACCTTTACCCTTTTTAATCCATCATATAAATAGACTATAATCTTACTTTTACTTTTTGATTTAATCTTACCATTTGAATTATACATGGACAAAGAGAAGATGGAAAACACATGACAAAAATAAAAATCTCTTCTTTTCAATATTTAGAACCAACATTTTAAATAAAAAAATAGTAATACAGGATATGATCAAATCAATTATGATTATTTTGGGCTATTTCCAGATCCGTTGCACCAATAAAAATAAACAAGCAATATTTAGACCAATCCACAACGTGGTGTGAACACCAGGAGGTACACACCATGTCTCTAGGGGTTACTCGCACTGTCCTTATGCTAAGATTTTAACGAGTACAGCACAATGTATGACTATAGTCTTGGGGATACTTTGATGTTATTAAATTAAATGTGGGTACTCGGCCTCCGAACATTGATTAACACTGATTTAATCATTAATTGGGCACCCAGCCTTCCCTATGACCCTCCAGATAATGTTGAACTTCATACCATGAAATGTCATGGATCATTAGAGCGGCTACACAGTAGCCAGTAGCAGGTCCTTCAATGGTTGTCTTGTTTAGAAAACCTATTTTCATTTGCCCTATCAGATAATTCTGAATTAAAGAGGGGGCTTTGTTCAGGATCCTTACCTCTAGGTTAAGGTGAAGAGTGGTTACATAGATTATCTCTCTCTGGAGGCAATGGCGGTTCATCATAGAGGCGATTCGGGCGGCCGACCGGGGGCCTGAGGCTCCCGAGGAGCCATGACCGCCCAAAGTATATTGCAGTTTTGATGCGTTTTTGCCGCGAATCACGGAAACAAACTTGACAGAACTGCATTGTGTATGTCCTGCAATAGGACCTTCAGACATAAGGTCACATGACCTTATGTTTGCAGTTCTTGTTACTGTTTAGAAACATGCAGGTCACATGACCGCAGGTCCTAGCACAGCAGCAAGACTCCAGAGAGAAGACTGAGCTGCTATGTAAGTATAAGGGGATGCATTAGATAAAAGGGGTCTGTATTTAGGGGTCTGTTCTAGTGTCTGTATTTAGGGGGTCTGGTGTCTGTATTAGTTTAAGGGGTCTGGGGTCTATATTCAGGAGGCCAGGTCTTGGGTCTGTATTAGTTTAGGGGGTCAGGTCTGGGGTCTATATTTAGGGGTCTGGTCTGAGGTCTTTATTTAGGGGTCTTGTCTAGAGTCTGTATTCATTTAGGGTGCTTGTTCTGGGGGTCTGTATTTGTTTAGGGGGGGTCTAGTCTGGGGACTGCAATAGTTTAGAAGGTCTGGGGTCTATATGTATTCCCGGGTCTGGCCTGGTGTCCGAATTTATTAGTCTGAGTAAAACGGGTTGTCTGGGCATGGATATTTTTTTCATATTGATGACCTATCCATGGGATAGGTCATCAGTATATGATCGGTGGGGGTCTGACACCCGGACCCCGCACCGATCAACTGCTCCGGCTGCCTCCGGGCACTAGATGCCCATGACAGAAGCAGATGGCTCCAGTCACAGTATAGCAGGTGTGCTGCAATACCGCAGCTCTGCTTCTATTTAAGTAAATAGAAGCAGAGTTGAAGTTCTGCAGCACAGCCGGCATGCAGTATATGGAGTCATCTGCTTCCGACACTATGGCCACTGAACACTGCATAAGACTTGGTGCCCAGAGGCAGCCACAACAACTGATCAGTGCGGAGTCCCGGTGACGTACCCGTACCGATCTTAAACTGATGACCTATCCTGTGAATAGGTCATCAGTATGAAAAAAGGGTCCATGCCCAGACAACCCCTTTATTGTATGGGCCTGAGCATTGGTGTGTGATTTTTTGTGTTTCTATAGAGGCTGGAAATGGCTGCAGAAGTGAGGGGCAAAGATGTCTCATAAGGAAATTCTGCAGTGGTCAGGAGAAGTTGCCATAATGGTCTGTGTCAGATGGAGAAAAAAATAAAAGAGAACGACTCCCATCAGTGAAGACATCACTTGTGAGTCACTGGATTTATAGAGGAGCTGTCAACCGACATGTCTGTTATGGGAAAAACCTTGAAATCCGCTTTAAGTCTTTGTGTAGCCCAGGACTAATAGACAAATGTGTGTTACCATTCCCATTGTCAATAGAATCTGTCAGTACACAGTGTGATACTGTCAGCGATGGTTGGATACTGTCAGTATGTAGGGACACAGCCCTTTGACAAGGGGAATCATGATACCTATTTGTCAATGCTTGCACAGAAAGGTAGTGTTCACTATAGGCACAGCAGAGCAGCGGTGGGAAAGGGGGGCCCAAATTTGGGGAACTGCCCAGGGCCTATAGGCTACTTAATTCACCACTGTCTGGAGGACCTGTCCTGTCCTGCTTTACAAAGACCCTCCATTGACTTCAATAAGAACTGTGTAATGCTTAATATGACCAATGGTGGAGATGCAGGGAAATTGGAACACATACTGCCAGGTTTCTCCACAGATTACAGCTCATTGCTGGGGAACACTTTGTGATCAGCTTAGTGTTAAGTGACGCTTCCAACAAGTAGGGATAGTCCAAAGCAGAAAACCCCTTTAAGGAACTGCTCATGAAAGAAAGGAGTACAGTATAGCGCCATGAATACAACACCTGCCATTTATTTGCTAAGTAAGCGAATGAGAATGCTGTTAACTTGTTGTGAATTCAGCAATAACTATACTCAGATTGTTATGGTTATTCAGTGATTGATTAAGTATTTTAGATTGTCCATAGGCATGGGATATTTGTGGCAGGTATTCCTGGTGAGATCTGAAGACAATATAATGTCTATGATTGCCCATAAACATAAAATTGATGTGAGATCCCAACAATTTTGACTGTATCTGCCAAAAAACATATTAAAAAATAAACAAAGATAGGAGCAGCACTGTGGCAAATATAAACCAATATAGTATGTGCTATGCTTCAAAATAAGGAGTGACCACTTCTTATATGATAAACATCCAAAAATAAATTAAAGAGCAAAGAAGCAGCACTCAAAAAAAGGAGGAATTTATTCAACAAACAAATGCAATGTTTCACCTCCACAATGGAGGCATTTTCAAGCAAAAATGCATCCATTGAGGAGGTGAAACGTTTGATGAATAAATTCCTCCTTTTTTTGAGCGCTGCTTCTATGCTCCTTATTTCTGGATGCCAAAAAACATATAATGTCTATGGCCAACTGTAGCACTTTAACTTGAAGTAAGAGACTTTTAGAGGTACTCCTTGGAAAGCATGGCTTTGAGCTCACTCACATTTGAAACATTTGTCTTTATTAAGTAGAAAATGTGGATTACAAAATAAATATCTCTTTTAAATTAGATAAGAATATATCCCAACTACAGGTCCTTCATTTTAACCTACAATATTGAATACCTTTTCTGAAGCCAAGTGTTGCCCACACTGTGAAAGAAATGTCCCAGAGCGATAACCTTCTCCAAAAATATACTTAAAAATTGCAGACACTAAACTATGACTTCTTTGAATTTTAAGATATACAGTGGATGTAGAAGTTTATGAAAAGGATAGTTCCCTATTTTATATTCTGTTTCAGTTACTACAAGAAAAAAATAGCTTTGAAATATATTGATTTATTGTTAAATATTAAAGGAAGCTGTAATCATTTCATTGGAGAGTATATGTTCTTGAACATGTAAAGTGGCTTCATGTGGAGCAGAAAACACAAGAGTGGATAGCATGTCTGAGCCATAGTGATATAAATAGAGATTACATGATTTAGCCGCTATTAAAAGTGATCATTTGAAGTTACTTTCACAGAGTCATAGTCATAAAGAGGCAACATAATTTATATGTAACCAGCATGGGGTTTACCTATAGTAGAGCGTAATTATGGGGTATCTCATTAGACTATTACATTGAATTCCTTGTATCATCTATAATACACATAACAAGACTGAAAGCTTAGTCCCGGAACTGCAGGTGGTCTGGACTTTATCTTCATATTTAGATAACTGGATGGTCACTAGATACTTCAACACTACATTAATTATGAATGATTCTCGATTCCTTGATTTTCTCATTAGAGATCTTTCTCACTAGCAGCACCATACTAAAAACAACGTTTGATATTAATAAGATGGGTCGAATTTGTTTATTAGCTTTTAGCTATGATGGAACAGACTGATGCCATTGAAGTTGAGAAACTTAGTTCATTAGTATAAGTTTGTTTCACTATAGAGTTTGAAATGAGGTTGAATACATTATGTCATTTAAAGCCATTAGCTAAAGGTCTTATAACACTTTCAACACGTTCACTGATAATGAGTGTGTGAAAAAGATGTTTAGAATTCATAACAAAAGAATAATTCTGTCCCCATCATCCCCAACAGAGTTTTCAGACCCATTTACTGTAAAAGTTCTGTAATAGCATTAAGATTTTACCATTTACATATATTAAAATGCCACAAAATGATCATATATATGAGAATGTAGTGTGCAAATGGCCTCTACATTCGGACAAATCTCAGAAAGAAGAAAAGTCTTCCTTTGAATTACAAAATGGATTGGGAGAAGTACATACTTTAGGCTCTGTTCACATCTGCATTGGTGTCCCGTTCTTATGTTCCGGAACGTCAGAACGGGACCCCAACGCAGATGTGAACAGAGCCTTACCTGAGATCTTGAAGTTGATATGTTGGAAGCAGGAAAAATGGGCAAGTGTAAGGATCTGAGCGACTCTGACAAGGGCCAAATTAAGATGTCGAGATACGTGAGCATGTGAGCATCAGAACTGGACCATGGTGAGCGTGCACTGTTTACCTTAGGTAGTTGATGACATCAGGATGCACTATGGGAAGAAGGCAAGCTGGCGGTGGCAGTGTGATGTTCTGGGCAATGTTCCGCTGGGAAACCTTGTGTCCTTGTATTCATGTGGATATTTATTTGACATGTACCACCTACCTAAATATTTTTGTACCAAGTGCACCCATATTTGGCAATGGTATACCCTAACGGCAGTGTCTTTTTTTCAGCAGGATAATGCACCCTGCCACATTGAAAAAACTGGTTAGGAGTGGTTTGAGGAACATGACAAAGAGTTCAAGATGTTGAGGGCCTCCAAATTTGCAGATCTCAATCCAATTGAGCGTCTGTGGGATGTTCTAGAAAAACAAGTCCGATCCATGCAGACCCACCTTGCAACTTCCAGAACTTAAATAATCTGCTGCTAATGTCTTGGTGCCAGATACCACAGGACACATTCCTAGGTCCTGTGGTGTCTGAGTCTCGATGGGTCATAGCTGTTTTGGGGGCAAGACGGGGATCTACACAATATTAGGCAGGTGGTTCTAATGTTATGTCAACATTGTGTGTGAAACACAATCTTCCCTCGGTGACTCTAATGCAGAGACATCACATTGTAATAAAGGGGTTAAAAAGCAATTTTATGTCTGCTATATTTATGCTTATTTATGCATATTTGCAGGCATTGTCAGACACATTTCAAATTGGCCACAGCATTACGTTCTATAAATTCTTTCGAGAGTCTCTATGATTGTAATTCTAAGATGACCACCAGGAGATTGCTGCTTTATAGTCTCTCCTGCTCCTTCCTGGGAGCCTATACAGAAGATAAAGACCACAAGTCCCTGCAGGGGAATTACTAGGATTTTCCTTTATTATAGAACAAAGCCAAATACCTAGAGAACAACTGGCACTATGTGAATGAGAGCATGTGTCCTGGCTTGGGCTGCTCAGTAAAACAGCATGGAGAGGGCCAGAGATTAATGTGAGTGAAGCAGAAGCAGTGTGATTTTCAGTTTTAATATATTCTGCTGGCTCCCGTAGTATCTGGTACACTGATCACCTAATTATAGTTTTGTTATGATGCACTTTGGGAATTATTCACTAGAGGGAGCTTCATTTCCTGTCAGATATTTGTCACTATCTAAAACTCGAGAATTTGGCTTTGGAGAAACATTGATGCTCCCAATATTACTTTTGTCTCCTTTTTTCCCAATGCATTTTCTCTTATTTGTACAGCTGCATCAATAAAGCAATGCTTAAAGCACACACTAGGATAACAGCCCTTCTTCTTAAAGCGCACCTGTCATTATTAATAATAAATAATAAAAGTAAGCCAGCATTAACTTGCCCATAATTTTTATAAAACAGTAAACTGGATGATTCTGCTACCCTCCATAGGTGCCCTCCATAGGTGCCCTCCATAGGAATCGTAGGTCTGACTTGCACTTGTACGTGCTGTGCATTAAATGCAAATACAGAGCACCCCCTCTGTCTCCTAGGTCTCATGTTCAGTACAGAGCCTCTGTCACATGCCGGCTGTTCATTCCAGAACATTCCTGATCCCTTAGTTGCAGTGTACCCATTGGCAACAAATATAGGACATGCAATAAATTGAATGATTAAGAAGAAATGACAGTGCTTTTTCCATAGCCGCAGTCAAATTAGTGCTGGAGCTAGTGCTTACTTCAATAAACAATATTTCTAAAGTGGACCTGTAATTTCTCCAGATAGGTTAGTCTGCCGCCAGACCTGCGTTCCCCTGGATTCCACTCTTTATTGGATGTTTCTAGGTGCCTCCATTCCCTTACAATGACTTGACAACTTGGCAGTCTCCACCACCCAGCATCAATGGGGCGTACAGAGCATCTCAGGTTTGCGCCCCATTGACGTTGGGTGGTGGAGATCACCAATTTCTCAATTAATTTATGAATTAGAATATCAGCCACTGAATTGAATGTGGCTGATTGAGGTTTATTGGAGGCTGATTGTGGGGGAACAGAGGCACCTAGAAACATCAAACAAACTGCGCTTGAATCCAGGGGATTCAGCAAACCAAGTATGGCCGCAGATTAACTGCTCTGGGGACATGACCGGTCCTCTTGAAAAACTCATCAAAGCCATTAAGAGAAGAATTCTAGACACATTGACTAACACATAGAAATGCCTCAACATTTCAGACAGGTAATTACGAATTATGCATATAATACTACTCAAACTGCAGATGCTTTTCTCTTACCTGGAAGCCACCATTCTGGACATCCCCCTGTCTTTTTGAGGGTTGCAGCTGCAGACTTTGTTTAGACCTTTGTACCTCTAATTAAGTTTTTCCTTCTTACCTCCTCTCCCTGATATTTTCGTTGTTGCCCTACTCTACACTTAACAGGTTGCCGACACAGGACGAGAATGCTCGTCCTGAGCGGCGAGTACTTCGCGCATTAGGACGAGCATTCTCGTCCTGTGTGACAGCCGTCTGTGCGCGCTATCGAGAGCGGGGAAACGGCTGTAATACACAGGCACGGCCCCGCTCTGACAGCGGGGAGAAGAGAAACATCTTCTCTCCGCTGTTAACCCTTTGAATGCCACGATGAAAGCTGATTGGGGCATTCAAGGAGGGGGGACTGCACTTTGATCGCGTCACAGAAGATAACTGTGACGCGATCAAAGCCCATAACTCGTATGGCCAGACAGCCCAGGGTCCATTGAAGGACACCAGGGCTGTCTGAACATATTTCCTGTTGTTAGGGCATACTGAGGTATGTCCTAACAACTGCCTGTGTACAATCAGTAACAGGCTAATGTACTAGAATATAGGTCTATGCCAGTACATTGCAGTTACAAAATCAAAATCAAAATGATAAATCCCTTTATGGGATTAAAAAAAAAAAAGTTAAATGAATGTAAAAAAGATTAATGATAAATAAATAAATAAAAAGTAAAAAAAATACACAGAAACACACATTTTTTTATAATAAATAAACTTTTTAAAATATCCCAAAAGTCCCAAAACATGAAATAATATAGACATATTTGGTATTGCCCCGACCGTAACAACCTAAACAACAAATGTATAACATTATTTATGATGATCGGCGTATGGTGTAAAAAAAAAAAAAAAAAAGATTAAAACTGCTGCGGAACTGCTTTTTTTCAGCTTTTTCGCCAAAATAAAAATTTATAGAAAATAAACGATAATGTATTCGTACCAAAAAATGGTACCTACATAAAGTACAACTCGTCCCGCAAAAAACAAAGTCTCATACAACTACGTCGTACAAAAAAAAGAGTTATAAGCATCGGGATGCAAAGAGGGAAATCTAAAAAAAACGTTCTGTCGTCAAGGCCAAAATTGTCCGTGCCCTTAAGGGGTTTAAGGAGTTCCCTGGCACTTATTTTAGGGATCAGCCATAAATGTTTGATCAGAAAGCCGCAGACCAATCCGCATACTGAAGGAGCAGCGACTCTCACAGTTCAGTCCCATATAGTCCTATTCAAGTGAAATAAACCAGCTGCAGAATAAAGTGTAGCTAACCATCAGAACGAGCCATTCTGCCTGTGTAGACAGTTGAGTTGGGATGTGGTGCTCACAAGAGAACTGCAGCCCCTACATTATGCTGCTCAGCATGAATCCCATACCCTCCTCGTTTAGGGAACCCTTTTCTTGCTTAAAAATACTCAGAATTACTTATTATTAGTGTTCGGCTCTGTTAACATCCAACGGACCCCATTCACTTTTGATTAGGTCCATCAAGTGCTGTTGTGGTGTCCATCATTTTGATGGGAAGAATAGCGCTTAATGCAGTGCTGTTCTTCCCATCAAATCTGACGGAATCTATGACGGAGGCTCCAAATGGAGGTTTCCGAACGGAGCATCCGCCGCAGATCTGAACAGAGCCTAATAGAGTTAATTCATTGCTATAGTTCTAATGTCTGCTATCTAGTAACCAATCACTTCTGCACATAGTGTTAACAGTATTTTGCCTATACAAATATACAGACTGATTCTAGCGTATAACTTGCAATCACTGAAGCACAAGTGATACACTCTGACATGCTATTGTAGACCTCCTGTTAAAAAATTAATTTTGGACCGCATAAAGCGGAGGATACTCTAGACATATTAAATACTTCCAGTGACATAGTGAATGTTGCACTGTTTAATTATTCAGTCGTATTTAATTATATATGTGCGTTGTGCAACCACCTTTGAACTTTCTAGCAAGATACTTTAGTATTAGAAGGAGACATAGCATTTATGTGCCAAAGGTCCTGATAAGTGCAATCTACACAGACCTGGGGAAACGTTGCATTTTACACGCTCTGGCAGGGGTTTAGCAGTAAGTGCTCACAAATGCATTCATTGTCTTAGCCCAGTTCAGTTCTGTGAATGTTTGTTTAGTACAGATGTGAATGATAGATTTCATGAAAGACATGTTCTTTCTTTAGCTGTCTATCCCTCTAGCTCTGCAATATTCAATAAGTAGCTGTCATCTATTTACTTTTAACTGAGAGATTTTGAAAAAAGTTGAAGTGTTTCTCTCTCAGACACATTATGGATTCACTCCTATGCCTAACACATGCTATGGGCAAGGCCTGCAAAATATTTATTCCGAGACATTCAAAATACAAATCTGCTTATCTCTCCAGACTCATCAGGAAAACGAGTTCAGAATGTTGCAATATATTTCTTGACGCTCAATGAATCAAGGTGGTTGTGTATATCGGCCCACATTTACTAGAGCTCAGTGGCGGATTGAGTAGACCATAGGCCCCGGGCTGTTCTCCAAACTTGGGCCACCCTTCCCCACCGCCGCTCTGCCATGTCTATTGTGAACACCACCTTTTTGTGAGAGCATTGACAAATGGGTGTTACGATTCCCCTTGTCAAAGGGCTGTGTCCCTACATACTGACAGTCTCCAACCATCGCTGACAGTATCACACTTCCTCTTGACAATGGGAATGGTAACACGCATTTGTATATTAGTCCTGGATACACAAAGATATGTAGAATACAAGGATTTCCTACAACAGACACGTCAGGAGACGGGACAGATCCCCTATATATCCAGGTGATGTCTTATCTGATGGGGGTCGTTTTCTTTTCTTTTCCATCTGACGCAGACCGTTATGAAGAATTCTCCTGATGAGACATCTTTGCCCATCTCTTCTGCAGCCATTTCCAGCCCCTATAGAAACACACAAATTTAGACACCAAGACCCAGAACCCTACGTTAAAGGGGTTGTCTGAGCACAGACCGTTTTTTATACTGATGACCTATCGATGTGCCCGGACAACCCCTTTTACTCAGACTAATAAATTTGGACCCCAGACTAGATCATAGAATACATACAGACCAAGACCTTCTAAACTGTTGCAGTCCCTAGACCAGACCCCCCTAAACAAATACAGTCCCCAGAACAAGCACCCTAAATAAATGCAGACCTCGAGACAGGACCCCTAAATACAGACCCCAGACCCAGCCCTCTACACTAATAATGACCCCAAACCTGACTTCCTTAATACAGCCCCCAAACCAGACCCCCTAAACTAATACAGACCCCTAAATAAAGACCCCTAAACTAATACAGACCCTAGACCAGGCCCCCTAAATACAATCCCAATAAACTAATACAGACCCCAGACCCCTATATACAGACCCCCTAAATACAGACCCCAGACTTCAAACTAATAAAGACCCCCTAAAAACAGACCCCAGACCTGACCCCCTACACTAATAATGACCCCAGACCTGACTCCCTTAAGTAATACAGACCCCCGACCAGACCCCCTAATCTAATACAGACCCCTAAATACAGACCCCTAAATAAAGACCCCTAGACTAATACAGACCCTAGACCAGGCCCCCTAAATACAGACCCCATAAACTAATACAGACCCCTAAATACAGATTACCTAAATACAGACCCCAGAGCTCAAACTAATACAGACCCCTAAATACAGACCCAGACCTGAACCCCTACACTAATAATGACCCCAGACCGGACTCCCTTAAGTAAGTTAGCCACCGAGACCAGACCCCCTAATCTAATACAGACCCCTGAGGCTGGGTTCACACGACCTATTTTATGCCTCGTTTTACGCCTGAAAATAGGGCTACAATACGTCGGCAAACATCTGCCCATTCATTTGAATGGGTTTGCCGACGTATTGTGCAGACGACCTGTAATTTACGCGTCGTCGTTTGACAGCTGTCAAACGACGACGTGTAAATTGACTGCCTCGGCAAAGAAGTGCAGGGCACTTCTTTGCCACGTAATTTGAGCTGTTCTTCATTGAACTCAATGAAGCACAGCTCAAGATTTACGAGCGTCTCTGACGGCTCGCAAAATGCGAGGAGGAGCATTTACGTGTGAAACGAGGCAGCTGTTAACAGTCTGTCTTTTCACACGTAAATGCCTCTCATCGTGTGAACATACCCTAAGTAAATACCCCTAAACTAATACAGACCCTAGAACAGGCCCCTAAATACAGACCCCTAAGTAAATACCCCATAAACTAATACAGACTCCAGATGTCAAACTAATACAGACCCCCTAAATACAGACCCCAGACCCCTTAAACTAACACAGATCCTTAAATATACAGACCCTAAACCCCTTAAACTGATACAGAACTCAGACACCCTAAATGCATACCCCCAGATCCCTTAAGCTAATACAGACACCAAACTTCCTAAATACAGACCAGACCCCCTAACCCGCCCTTCTAAATATAGTCCCTCAAACCAGACCGCCTAAATACAGTCCGACACCAGACCCCCTAAATACAGACCCCTTAAACAAATCCATTCCCTTATACTTACATAGCAGCTCACCTCAGTCTTCTCTATGGAGTCTTGCTGCTGCTCATGGACCTGCGGTCATGTGACCTTATGTCTAAAGGTCCTTTTGCAGGACATATACAATGCCGTTTCGTTGTGCTTTTTGCGGCGATTCGCTGCAAAATCACAGCAATAACGGGACAAAACTACATTGTACTTTGGGCGGTTATGCGCCCCCCGGGCGGCCGCCCAAAATGCGCTATGATGATCCGCCATTGCTAATGCTGTCTAAGCTATTTTCACACAGGGCAGATATGCTGTGTAAAAGAACACAGCTTATCCGCCCTGGGCGCTGCAGGGAATTCCGGACGAAAAACTGCACCAAATTATGGTGCAGCTTTTCGGCCAGAATGTCCGCTGTAGAAAACTGCACATAAAAACGTTTCATATTTACCTAGCCATGGCAAAGCGTTCCTCTGACGTCATGAAGGCCGGCCTCCTGGGATGACGTTTCATCCCAAGTGACCGCCGCAGCATGTCATTGGCTGCAGCCGTTACATGGGATAAAACCTCATCCCAGGAGGCCAGCCTGGATACAGAAGCACAGAATTCTGGGTAAGTAAAAGATTTTTTTTTCTTTGAGTTGCAATTTATTCGGCGGAAAACCTGCAATTATGTAAATACAATTGACATGCTGCGGATTAAAAAAAAATGCACCGCTGGTTAATTTTTGAGCGTTTTTTCCACTCATCATTTATGGAGCGCGTGTATGAGATTTGTTCAAATCTCGACCAATTTGCTGCTGCTGTATTATCCTACGAAATTTCCGCAACTAAATCCGCAGTATTTACGCTACGTGGGAACTTACCCTAATGATTAGACAACATAAACTCAGACAAGGCAGGCACAAAATGAGACAAATTTATGAATACTGCATGATCATTTTTGTACATCTTGCATGACCTGTAAGGGTATGTGCACACACACTAATTACGTCCGTAATTGACGGACGTATTTCGGCCGGAAGACCCGGACCGAACTCAGTGCAGGGAGCCGGGCTCCTAGCATCATACTTATGTACGATGCTAGGAGTCTCTGCCTCGCTGCAGGACAACTGTCCCTTACTGTAATCATGTTTTCAGTACGTGACAGTGGTCCTGCAGCGAGGCAGGGACTCCTAGCATCGTACATAAGTATGATGCTAGGAGCCCGGCTCCCTGCACTGTGTTCGGTCCGGGACTTGCGGCCGAAATACGTCCGTCAATTACGGATGTATTTAGTGTGTGTGAACATACCCTTAGACAATTTTCTCTTCCTTATACCACTTTCGATTTGACTTATTTTGCACCTTCATTTTTTGTCCTTTTTTGCTGCATTTTTAGTGCGCATTGGCGCATCTCAATTCACACTCCTTTCCGACAAGTCCTTTTTCCATTAAACCACACCCTTTATAGGACAACTTTTTTTAAAAGTGTCCAGTGAGGTGTAAAACGTCTAGTGAGATGTAAAACGTTGGTGCATTTTTGAGTCAGACACAGTAGTAAATGTATTTGCCCCATCATGTTTAGTCTATTAAACCTTATTCCTTGCAAAATATAATTACAATTAAGTTGCATGTTGTGTTTTCTGTTTTATTCTTCTTACATTCTTTTCAGGGTACAATTTTGTTTTAATAATTGTAATGCATTATGGTGATCCAGGTGAAGGCAAAACAAACCTTAAAAATGATCAATTACAGCCTCCAATAGATAGCGTGCCTTGAAAAATGGTATCTAGACCTATACTCAAATTTGACAGCACCTAAACTACCTAACGACCGCTGAATATTATTTTTACATCGGCCTTTCAGGGGACTCCTGACACACCGCCTTTCTATGGCGGCACTTCAGAAAGACATTGCAGCGATATGCGAGGTAAAATCCCAGTTACAGCCTTGGGAACAGGGCACTGATTGGAGACCTATAAAGATGCTTTAACCGATTCTTGAAAAGTACAGTAATGTAAAAAAGTACAATTAAGTACAATTATGCTCAATGAAAAAAAAAACACCCAATAGAAAACAAACTATTTTTTCATTATTTATGAAAAATAGTTTATAATAAAGAAAATCCATATTTGGTGTCACCGCAACCGTAATGACCCATTGAATGAAGTTATCTTGTTATTTTTTACTATACCCTAAACAGTGTAAAAAATAAATGCAAAAAATAATGGTGGAATTTCTGCTTTTTTTCATTCCCCACTCCAAAAAAAATTCAAAAAAGGGAATTAATAAATGTTATGTACCCCAAAATTGTGCCAATAAAAACTTCAACCTGTCCTTCAAAAAACAGCCTTCATACAGGTATGTTGACGAAAAAGTTACGTATTCAGTGAAATACAATAGGATTTTATTACTAAAATTGTAAAAAAAATTATACTTATTTGGTATCGCTAGATTTTGTCCAACCTGTAGAATAACGTTAACTTATTATTTTTACTGCTTGGTGGGGGAATTATATGAACCCCAAAATAGTGGCAATTAAAAATATAGCTGCATCCACTGAAAAATAAAAAAGTTATGACTCTTGAGATGAGACAATGAAAAAACAAAAGATATTGCTTTTTTTTTTAAGGTCCAATACAGGTGCAGTATTTTTAGGGATTAATACAAACACATTTACAAACTACACACTTCTGTCCGCCTATAGGTGTATGAAATTCAATGCAGCCGTACGGCTGGCTTCACACGAATAAGATACGCTGCGTAACACTACGCAGCATATCCGACCCAGAACCCGCAGGAGATTCCATCCGAAAAACCACCCCACTTTGTGGTGTAGTTTTTCGGTCAGAATTTTCTCTACGGGAAGCAGCGCTAGAAAAAATAAACGTTCATACTTACCCCATAACCATGGCGACACGTCCCTCAGATATCCTGCAGCCCGGCCTCCTGGGATGACGTTTTAACTTATGTGACCGTTGCAGCCTGTGATTGGCTGCAGCAGTCACATGGGATTGGCTGCAGCAGTCACATGGGATGAATCCTCATCACTAGAGACCGGACTGTACGCAGGCGCAGAAAATTCTGGGTAAGTATAATATTTTATTTTTTTCTAATTTGTGATTTTTGCGGCAGAATCGCAGCTTCTGCTATTTGTTGCAGGTTTGACCTCCCCATTGCATTCAATGGGGGAAAACCCACAACAGAAAACCAGCAATTTATGCTGCGGATTACAAAAATGCACCGCAGGTCAATTAATAAACGGGTTTTTTTTTACGCAGCATGTGAATAAGATTTGTTCATATCTCATCCACTTTGCTGCTGTTGTAATACGCTGTGGATTTTCTGCAATTAAATCCATTGCGGAAAAATCCGCAATATTTACGCTACGTGTGAACCCGGCCTACAAGTGTTTTGTTTTTTTTAACTTTTACTACTAAACAGACCAATTCCAACAATAACATTAGGTCATTGGGATTTAAGCAGTTACCTCATACATTTACTACAATGACTCCCTAGGTGAAGGTTTAGGTTATTGTCTTCTATAACCTCATACTACCATTCCTACATACTGTTTTATTCTCAGGTTTTATTTTAGTTGTAGACTAATAATTCAGTAAGTAAAATTTATGAAATTGTCAGTAAAAAAATGCATTTACTATAGTGGGAACCAGTTCTAATGCTGAATAAGCAAACTTATTTTAAAATTCTTTAAGATGCTTAGATCTCCTGGTCTTGTGCCTGTTAAATTGAATTTAAGGCATAAGACATAATTTCCAGAGGCACTTGTAAAAGTTTTCTGGGAACTACAGTTATTAGATAAGTAGCTGATCTGTAGCTGAAGAAAACATTATATAGTTACATAGTTTAGTTGAAAATAGGAAAATTCTCTATCAACTTCAAGAAGAATATGTATTTAATAGAAGATGTTCTTAAAGTGAACATGTGCTATTTGTATTAAGGATCAAAAAGTATTCTGGGGGCTTTTCCTAAGATAGTGGTCAATTGTGAGAGAGTAAAATGTAATTTCTTAAGGTATCCATTAGCATGTTTAAATTTGTTCTCAGACTTCAATTAGACTAATAAATCATTTACAAATATTTGTTTTCTGACATATTTCTCTTAGACAGACAATCTGCTAATGAAAACGATCAAATATTTAAGGGTAAACAATCCAGAAGAAAGGAAAATGTTTTATCCGAGTGTTATGTGCTAGCTGGCTAGAAGTCAAATTTCACAAAAAATTGGGTATTAGAAGGGGTTCCTATTAGGCAAGATATTTAAAATTTTTGTTGTAAAAAATTTATTTTTTTTGCTCTACTCCCTTCCCTTTTCCTTCTATTTGTACCTCATTGCATGCCTTCATCTTATATGTTTTTCCAATGAAGTGCATGTTATTTAGGCAACGGTCAGCCTTAAGTCAGTTCTCATTTGTAGATCTCTTGCTTATATTAACACAGAACAGATTGACGTCATGTCTCCATTTGTACGATGCTGTTTTATTTATGTAAAAAATTGACTTACCTCAAATTTCACAAAAATGAGGTAGGAATAGGTTTCATTAATGTTATGTCATTCCCAACTCCTGCCCATTGGATGAGTGAAAGAGATCATTTTTTTTTAGATTTTTTTGCCGATTTTCAAGACAGATTTTGGTCCATAAATAAATATTTAAAAAAAAAAACTTGCATCCACTGTCATCCATTACTATTTTTTTTTTTTTTTACAAACACAGGATATGTAGACATGGGGCAGGGGAGGATACTATAAAGACTTTGGGCAGGTTTACTAAGACTGGTGTTTGATACGCCAGTCTTAGTATGAAGCCCGCCGAGTAAGATGCATTGAATTTATTAAGAGACGCACGCCTTTTAATAAATTTGTTGCATCTTCTGAGGTTTATGCATCGGTAAGGGAAATCTATGCCAGCTACAAGCCGGCATAGATATCCCGCATAATTTATGCTGGTTTCTGGCATGATTTATAGTAAATTTGTCAGCCCCTGTGTGGCCCTGACCCATCCACTTTTTGCTTAAGTGGCAAGAGTAGCGTGAATGCTTCAAAATTAGATTTTTTTTTGCGCAAATTGCGCCTTATGATGCTTGTGCAACTTTTCTACGCCAGAAAACTGGCATAGAGCATTTTGTAAATTCTCTCCCTTTTTTGAATAAATTTGGGATAGATTTTTAAGTATTTTAAATTAAGTGTACATCCAATATTTTTTGAGGTGTTGTCATTGCAGAGATTTTTTCTAGGCAGATTATGGTAAAATAATATCATAGTATATAATAATATTATAGACTTACATCTCCAGTTATGTGTATGTATTGATACCAGTGCAGTCAGTTCTTGTAAGCTATTAGCAGATAGTTGTCCAGACAGACCTCTTTATATTAGTAGGAGAAGGCAGGACAATGTTTGTAGCTTTACGGGTCACGGCGCCTAGCAAGTAATTATTTCTCATCTATGTGAAATAATTACTTGCCAGGCGCCGTGACCCGTAAAGCTGCACAAAATATTTCTGCGTTCTCCTAATGATTTGTTCTCCCCAGGAACAAGGGATTCTACCCAAGGGATAGCAGCGGGTGGCAGCCGGCTTCATGAGAAACAGTGCAACTGACATTAACGCCAAACAGTAGCGTTGTGCCTACACTTGTACAACCTGATCTGATGAGTTGAAAATATCTCACAATGTGCTACAACAAAGGGTTGTAAAACAGTATTACCATAGAGGAGCGCCGTGTCCTCTTCTCCCACTTTTTTTTCTCTTTATATTGGGGCATCTATTAGAACAGTAAATACCAGGGCGTTGCTCATCTGATTGGCCTAGAGAGATCACTAGGCCCAGTCCATGGCTCCATTCCATGCACTGTTAAGAATCAGAAGAAACTGGTGATGTAGTAATATAGGTACTGTCCC
This sequence comes from Rhinoderma darwinii, assembly GCF_050947455.1. NCBI lineage: Eukaryota > Metazoa > Chordata > Amphibia > Anura > Rhinodermatidae > Rhinoderma > Rhinoderma darwinii. Next base: position 94,211,317 of record NC_134687.1, on the reverse strand, counting down.
ACCTCAACCTTCCCAGTGCTTGACATGCTCAAGACATGTGGAGGGTGACTCTTCAGCAAGCACTATATTTCAAAAGGGTAAAATGGATTTCTTCTGGAAGCTTAATGTTGCATGCAGATGTTGCCCCAAGTGGATTTTGACTTTTACCCATTCTGGGAAGGTACTGGTTCTCCTTACGGAGATCCAGCTGGTAGAGAGCCTTTAAGGCAATGCGCCCTATGAAAATATGCAAAATAGCTCTCCTCCAGATGGCAGAAAACTGTATCTCTAGTGCAACCTAATGGTAGCTCCCTTCTAAGTCAATGTCTGACCCCTTATATAGCTTTAAAACATGACTTGGGTTATCAGCCAAACTAGACACCCATCTATAACAGCACTGTTTCAGAGTTATTGCTTCTCATCAATACAGAGTTGAGCAAACCATTTTTCACACTATTACTCATTATTTATAATGAGCATGCCATCCAATTCTGTCAAAAATGACAGTAAAAAATCATTGTTATTTTGTTGCCTGGCTTCTTAGGTAGAGCACCTTTTAAGTTAAATGAAATTTAAATGTTTTATTAAGCCTTATCTGCCCTTGATAATTGCATAACACAGCTCACTGCTAGTACATATCTGCAGAATATATCGCCAGACGCTTCCGTCCCTCAGCCGTTCTATATTTCTGCCATTCCGGGTCATCTCAGTTGTCAGAGTTTGTACTAGTGGATGAAGCAAGCACTTCTCAGCACCAAGATATGGGCAATCATTTATTAAGCTGCAACAACTACTTGGGTTAGGACTGTTGGACATTTAGCCGTGATTGAAATGTATCACAAGCAGTTCCAGATTGCGTCTACGTACACATGAGCCGTGTCACAATATTGTCCTCACTTGTCTTTACCAACTGTATTCACTTAACCTAATGTGTGTGTGCTTACCACATGCACTTGAACTGAGTTATTCACTTGAATGACTGATAGGGCTCTGTAAGTGCTACTGTGCTTTAGGGAGCAACAGGCTTAGCTGCTACATTAAAACCTTTTTTTATTTCATACAGCAAAAATAGTTTCACTTTGGGAAGAACTTGGGTCAGGGAAATACTCACCTCCTTCAAATTTTTTTTAGAAGATCTGATGACGTCATTTGTTTTTCATATGATATGGGTGGTCATATAACACTCAGGAGATACTGAGAAAATACTCATTAGTCATCTAAGCAATACAAACATACCCATGAAAGCTCAATAAAAATGTATATGTAAGGCTATGATTCTAGAAATATCTGATTCACAATCCAATTATTACAAACAAAAATGTTTAGATGCAAAGTTTTTCTATTGGATGGGAAAATTTATTTTGTAGCATTGTCGGAGATTGGGAGGCCATTCATTCCTATGGTGAAGACTAAAAAGACTCCAGTATAAACACAGCGATTACCACAATAGGGTCTGTGTAACGGACCCATTTTTAGCATGTAAAATGTATTTTAATTATGGTAGAAGTAATTAGTGTCATTTTTTTAAATGATAACTGCAGGTCATTCACACGCAGCAATTATGACTGGATGCGCTGAGAATTAATTTGATTGCACACAATGTCGTGGTATGTATACCACCCCTATGTCACCTTCAACTTCTAGATTAAAGAGGCTCTGTCACCAGATTTTGCAACCCCTATCTGCTATTGCAGCAGATAGGCGTTGCAATGTAGATTACAGTAACGTTTTTATTTTTAAAAAACGATCATTTTTGGCCAAGTTATGACCATTTTTGTATTTATGCAAATGAGGCTTGCAAAAGTCCAAGTGGGCGTGTTTAAAGTAAAAGTCCAACTGGGCGTGTATTATGTGCGTACATCAGGGCGTTTTTACTTCTTTTACTAGCTGGGCGTTCTGACGAGAAGTATCATCCACTTCTCTTTAGAACGCCCTGCTTCTGGCAGTGCAGACACACAGCGTGTTCTCGAGAGATGCTGTGACGTCACTCACAGGTCCTGCATCGTGTCGGACGAGCGAGGACACATCGGCACCAGAAGCTACAGTTGATTCTGCAGCAGCATCAGCGTTTGCAGGTAAGTCGATGTAGCTACTTACCTGCAAACGCTGATGCTGCTGCAGAATCAACTGTAGCCTCTGGTGCCGATGTGGCCGACACGATGCAGGACCTGGGGCAGGAAGTGAGTGACGTCACAGATCTGCACTGCCAGAAGCTGGGCGTTCTGAAGAGAAGTGGATGATACTTCTCGTCAGAACGCCCAGCTAGTAAAAGTAGTAAAAACGCCCCGATGTACGCACATAATACACGCCCACTTGGACTTTTACTTTAAACACGCCCACTTGGACTTTTGCAAGCCTCATTTGCATAACAACAAAAATGGTCATAACTTGGCCAAAAATGCTCGTTTTTAAAAAATAAAAACGTTACTGTAGTCTACATTGCAGCGCCTATCTGCTGCAATAGCAGATAGGGGTTGTAAAATCTGGTGACAGAGCCTCTTTAAGCCTGATGTCTTGTAATCTTACAATGTTATATAACAGGTTTTATGATTAGAGCTGCCTGTAGAAGTTGATAGTTTTGCTTTCTAGAATATATCTAGGCTACAGTATCCCTACCCAAGTTTTATACACGTGAAAGACCATATTAGAATAATATAAAAGAGTAACAATGTGGATCCTGGTACTCGAATTGTCCATAAGCACCTGGGAAACTGTTGAATTATCTTTTTACCCTATCCTGTTTTTGTGTACTCTCAAAGTTTTAGCTGTTATGGTACGTTTTTTTTCTGCATTGTGTTACTAACTAAGACTTGTGAGGTTCCACAATAAAAGTAATTTGTGGCCCTGACATTATTATACTGCCAGGAAATGATGGACATTTATACAGAATAAGGACCATTATTTGATTAGCTCTAAATTTTATTATCAGCTTCAATTTTTTAGGGTACCAAACCTATTGTGAGTCACTCAGGTTGCAATGCATTCCTATTTTTTTTTCACCTTCTAGAGTCTTCCTTCAAAAGTTGTGCACCTGGGGTTCATGAGCTGCAAATTTGACAGAATGAATATCCCATAGTTAGACATATGTCTATCACGTTCAAGCTGGATAGGAGAAATTACGTGGATGAAAAGTGGGGATCTTAAAACTGAGTTTCTCCTCTTATTGATCCAGAGGAGGGTTGGATCAACATTCAAAATAATTTTATACACTTACATATTGTAAGCATTTATGTAACTTTGTTTCAAGAAATCATCAAAGTCTTTCTTGATGATATCAACTGTTTTTGCTAAAACGAATTCCTGAGGTGAGTATTCTACTCCTTCACTGCTCTTACAGTAAAGAAGCTTTGCCACCTCTGGTGAGTGGACCTTTACATTGAGGAACTTTACATTGAACAGCTTTTTACCATATTTTTTTATAGGCCATTTATATACTTCTACGAATTCATCATGTCCTCCATTTAGATATCTCTTCAAGGCCCATTTTCCTAATTTTACAAAATAACTATTTAGAGATTATTTTTTACATTGATAGGCCTGTCTTAAATATGGTCAATTGTAATGCTGAAAGTTTTTGTTTTGTGTGTATTTTTGTAAAGAAGAATGTTACCATATTCTTTCTAGAAACTTTTTTTTTTTAAGCATTTCTATGTTTTTTTACATTTAGATATCTCTTCAAGTTCCATCCTCCTAAGTTTACAGAACAACCAATTCAAGAGTTTATTGTTTTACATTGATAGGCCTGTCTTAAATCTTGGTAATTGTAATCATTCAAGTTTTTGTTTTATGTATACAGAAGTTTACAATGAAGAATATTATTATATTCTATCTAGAAACATTTTCTTTAAGCATTTCTATGTTTTTTTCCACCTTTGCTTTCAATTTCTGATCCAACGTTTGTGTTTGGTAAAGGGAGCCCTTTCACTTCAGTGTTTTTCCAATCCCACCCTCCACCAGTACTAGAAGTGCCTTCTGGATTTAATGAGGTCTGACTATTGTCAAACATATAGTTGAGAATGCTTGCACAGGCTGTCTGGAATTGTAAAATTCACAATGTTAGACAGCAACAACAAAAATTGTTCTGACATGTAGCATAGCAGAGATGTGAGCTGGTGACTAAAGTTAATTAAATTTAGCAGCAGTAATTTTTTTAAGGCTTGTTCTTGTTTAGATTAATAATCGCTCATTCTGCATGTAGGGTTTTCTGTGAAATGCATCCCATATGCTGATTTTGATTAGATCTGTGTTAAGCACTAGACCATCATATAGTCGGCTGTGATTAAGGATTCAGTTGCAGGAAATTCCTTTTTAGAATTCTGTGTTGTTTTAACGGTTTCTTCTTTGGGGCAGTAGCAGAGTTGGCATAGTTCATTTCCAGAGAAGAGAAAACTCAAGAAATTTATTTAATCTGATATCAGTAGATGTGTACATTCTCATTCATGCGGCCAAGATTTCTCCTTCTTTCAAATTAAAAGTTTGTCAAATTGATTTTGATGTACAGATGAAGAATAATATGTGTTTTTGTGTAACTAACCTGCAGTTTAGCACAATTTTTCTTAGTAGATGTCCACATTTTCAAGTGCCTTACTAATATAATTAGAAATAAGAAAATAATTTACCCTGATTAACCCTATCTGCTCATATTGCAGCCCATAATAATTGTAATGACTATTCTCTTTGCATTCAAACACATCAAAACTATTATTTTAATGTATCTCGAAGTTTGGTGGATCAAGAATTGTATTTGAATTTGCAAAATTAAAATTACATTTTTTGGCTTATCTGTAAAGGATCTGCCAGGCACTGCGGGGTTAACTCCCAGAACTAATCAGTCAGCACCTGAGAATACATCCCTGAGACTGACTCCTGCTTCCACCATTCAGGCTGGCAGGCTTAGGAGTGGGAGAGCCTATCGTAACCTGGCCAGACTCAGCTAGCTCCCGCCCTCGGTCTATTTAAGCCTGCACTTCCTGTCCCTCGGTGCTTGTTATTGCTTTTGTTTCCTTCCTTGTGGTTCCTGGCCCAGCTACAGCTCCTGCTATTTTTGATCCTGCTCCATACCGACCCTGGCTTACCGACTACTCTTCTGCTTTTCGTTTTGTACCTCGCACACTCCTGGCTTGACTCGGCTCGTTCACCACTCTGGTTGCTCACGGTGTTGCCGTGGGCAACGGCCCCTTTTCCTTGCTCATGTTCCTTGTATGTTTGTCGTGTTTGTCGTGCACTTACTGAGCGCAGGGACCGCCGCCCAGTTGTACCCCGTCGCCTAGGGCGGGTCGTTGCAAGTAGGCAGGGACAGAGTGGCGGGTAGATTAGGGCTCACTTGTCCGTCTCCCTACCCCCTGCCGTTACATTATCTAATAAAAATCCTTATACCTTAGCTATCTGATATATGTAGCTAGTATTGTTGCTGCCTAAACCTTTATTAGGGTTATTACTACACTATACCATTCTGCATTCCACTATAACACACAATACTATTCTATACTTTTCTATACTATAGAAAAAAACTCTCGGTTTCTTTGAGAATTATCTACTTTAACAGTCATCTTTATTGTGTTGTATTAGTGAAGAATACTATTGATCTATTGATGTCTGCTATATTATTTAGCAGTGTTTCTGCCCGTCAGGGAACTATGTTAGATTGGAATTTGCGTTCAAATTTCTCATGAGAGCCATACAGACCCATAGTAGATATGTAAACAAAATAACGACGTTTTGGTAATCAGCAGTGTCTCCCATAGCCTCTAAACTTTCTGAGCTACCTCCAAAGCCAATCAAAGTAAGACCTTTGGGCAGAATTCAAGAGTAACTTTTAAATATTAACCTCTTAAAGACTGCGCCATTAAGACCTTAAGAACCAGAAGAATTGTTTAATTTGTCTCTCTTGTTTTTCTACAATCATTAATATTATTATTTTTATGTCAGCTTAGCTGTATAAGGTGTTGTTTTTTACAGAACAAGTCGTAGTGTTTTTAGGAGCCATTTTGAGGTACATATAAGTCAAACATAGCTGTTGTGCCCACACAATCACTAGGGCTTACATATATGTTCAAATGTAGAACCACCTCCTCCTACATCCAGGTGCTGAAACTAGTAAAACTAGTAAAATTGATAGACCCCAAAGCATTGCAAACCTAATAAGCATTTACACCTAAAAATCTTATTTAGGTGTTTCTTGGTTATACTGTATCTGTTCTATTCAAATCCTAATGATAATCAGTATGGTCACCCTTCCAGCATTAACAGGGGTTGTCACCCAGCTTTTCTAGATCACTGAACAGAGAAGGAAATTATTGATAACTGTTTCCCTATTCAATGCCGGAATAACCCCTTGATTCGCAGACAGTTTTTTTTTCTTTTCTCCTCATCTTCCAGGAGCCATAACTTTTTATTTTTCTGTCGACATGGCTGTATGAGGGCTTTTTTTTTATGTAGGACAAGTTGAATATTTTAATGGCACCATTTAATTTTGGGGTTGAGTGAATAAAACTTAATTAACATTAGATTTTTTGTGGTTTTATTTTTATGGCATTTACTGTGCAGTAAAAAATACATATTCACTTCATTCACAGTATGCTTACCTCAATACCAAATTTATATAGTTTTTCTACTTTAACCCCTTAATGACCAGCCTATTTTAGACCTTAATGACCGAGCCATTTTTTACGTTTTTCCATCGTCGCATTCCAAGAGCTATAACCCTTTTATTTTTGCGTCGACATAGCTGTATAAGGTCTTGTTTTTTGCGAGACAAGTTGTACTTTTTAATAGCACCATTTTGGGGGACATATTATTTATTGATTAACTTTTATTAACTTTTTTTTGGGGGGGAATAGAAAAAAAACGGAAATTTCGCCACTCTTTTTCGCGTCTTAAATCAACGGCGTTTACCGTGTGATATAACTAACACCATAACTTTATTCAGCGGGTTGTTACGATTACAACAATACCAAATTTGTATAGTTTTTGTCTGTTTTACTACTTTTACACAGTAAAAACGCTTTTTTTTCAAAATTATTTGTTTTTGTGTCTCCATATTTGAAGAGCCGTAACGTTTTCATTTTTTCGCCGATGCGGTTGTATGAGGGCTTTTTTTTTGCGGGAAGACTTGTAGTTTTTATTCGTACCATTTTTGAGTAGATGCGACTTTTTGATCACTTTTTATAAAAAAAATTTAAAGTCAGGATTCACAGAAAACAGCAATTTTTCCATAGTTTTTTATTACATTTTTTACGGCGTTCACCGTGCGGGTTAAATAATGTTATAGCTTTATAGTCGGGGTCGTTACGGACGCGGCGATACCAAATATGTGTAACTTTTTTACTTTATTTTGGTTTTTTAATAGTAAAGCATTGTGTAAGGGGAAAAGCTGGGTTTTTCATTTTTTTTCACATTTTTTTTTTCATTAACTTTATTAAACTTTTTTTTTACTTTTTTACTAGTCCCACTAGGGGACTATAATATGCGATTCTCCGATCGCTATTGTAATACACTGCAATACTTTTGTATTGCAGTGTATTACTGCCTGTCCGTTTAAAACGGGCAGGCATCTGCTAGGTCATGCCTCCGGCATGATCTAGCAGGCAGTCGCTCCAGGCAGACCTGGGGGCCTTTGTTAGGCCCCCGGCTGCCATTAGAGACACAGACACTCGGCGATCGTATCGCCGGGTGTTGGTGGGAGAGAGAGGGAGCTCCCTCCCTCTCTCCAAAACCACTCAGATGCGGTGCACGCTATTGCGCACCGCATCTGAAGGGTTAAACGGGTGAGATCGATACTAATATCGATCTCACCCGGCAGAGCAGGGACGCTCCCAGCTCTCAGCTGCCTCTAGCAGCTGAGAGCAGGGAGATTTGACACTCCCTGCTCTGTTTACTTTATCCTGATGCAGCGCCGTGAAAAGGCGTATGCATCAGAATAAAGCCCATAAGTGGCCGCCGTTAAAAGGCGTATTGGCGGTCACTAACGGGTTAAGAAAATTTTTTTAAATTGTTTTGTGGTGACATATTCTAAGACCCCAACCATTATTTTTTCGCTAATGAAGCTGTGAGGGCTTGTTTTTTTTTTTTGTAGAGTGGCTGTAGTTCTTATTAATACCATTTTTGGGTACGTACAACGTATTTGATCACTTTTATTCCATTTGTGGGGGAATTGAACGGATAAAAGAACAGCAATTCTGGCATTGTGGATTTTTTTTTTTTTCCTACAGCGTTTATTATACGGGTTAAATAACATGATAATTTATCAGTTTGGACTTTTATGGATGCAGCGACACCAATTATGTTTTTCTTATTATTTTATTTAAAGAATTAGAAAAGTTTTTTTTTTAACTTATTTTTCATTTAATTTTTTTATTTTTGTAGAAATTTTAATTTCCTTTAGAGGACTTTACCATGTGATTGATGGATCGCTCATGCAATACACTGTAATACTTAAGTATTGCAGTGTATTGCATTGTTCTGTGCTCTCCTATTAAGCACAGAAAAAGGGCTTAAGGGCGGATTTACACGAACGCGATATACGTCCGTGCCACCCTCGTGTTTTTCACGCGTGTCCCACGGACCTATGCAAGTCTATGGGGCAGTGTAGACTGTCCGTGATTTTTGTGCAGCGTGAGTCCGCTGCGTAAAACTCACGACAGGTCCTATTTTTCTGCTTTGTTCGCGCATCACGCACCCATTGAAGTCAATAGGTGTGTGAAAATCACGCGCACCACACGGAAGCACTTCCGTGGGACGCGCGTTATTTGCGCAACAGCAGTCAAAACTATGTTTGGAAACAGAAGAGCACCACGTGCTTTTCTGTTTACAAACATCCAAACGGAGTGTCATAATGATGGCGGCTGTGCGAAAATCACACAGCCGCACATCCTATGTGATGACACATGTAGCTGTTAAGTGCCTTTTGCGCACGCCAAACGCAGCGTTTTTTGCGCGCGCAAAAACGCACACGCTCTGAAATCTGCCCTAATAATGAAGCACAGAAGGCAGACCTGAAGAACTTCACTGGGCAGGGAGGGTGGTTGGTGGAGGCCCTAAAGCATGTGCCCCTTGTGCCCTTCCTTTAATTCGGTCCTGATCCTACTTACGGATAGTACTGTAATTTGTTTTTTTTTTCCTATTCTTTTTCTTATTTAATAAATATTTATTATGTTAGAATTTGATATTCATGGCAAGGGGTGTTTTTCCGAAGGATGCTGAAAACCAGAAAAGATGAATACAGTCAGCTAGCTATGTATGGATTAAATTGTAGCATCTCACTCTAGAATAGCATTCTCTGTATTTGTCATCAAATACACTTGCAGTAAGGCAGTCTTATATCATCTTTTCAACAAGCCCATGAAAATAAATAAGAAAACATATTGCCGGAAGCTTGTTTATGCCAGAGATCACAAGTGCAGAAGGTGAGAGTCTAAAAACGTACACGGCCTGGGATGTACTGTACAGTCATGCAGGTGGTAACAATGTGTCCATCTTCAGCTAGTAGCTCATGTAAGAAATGATTTGTGATGTTTTAGAAGCATGTGTCTGAACCTACTGTTAAATAGAAAATCCTTGTGATAATAAAGTCATCTCTCTGAGCAGGTGTAAAAACCCTCAATTTGATGCAATCCATGATAATGCAAGCCAAATAAATTGCAGAATAAATATATCTTCATTTTTGGATTGACATTTAGTTGATGAACTATATAACCTCTGCCCTCTTCAACCTGCTAGCCCAAGCTCCCACTCCTCATACTAGATCACACTTTCATACTTAGTTTTCTCTTCTTTTTTTCTCTTTCTCTCATGGTTTTCCCATTTTTGTACTCTCTTTAGATCCTACACTCCATTGGTACCATGTTAAATTTCTTCCTAACTGTTTATAGTAGGTTCTTCTGGTTGTTGTGGGGGCCCTTACTCTTCTATAAGTGATCAAAGCAGTAAAACCTAGCTAACGGCCCAAGGAGCCAAGCGTGCTACACAGGTATCTGCATAGGGGTTTGTATCCCCAAGTTAATGATTAGACAGGAGAGCACCTTTACACAAGTGCTCTGTCTGACCATAAAGAACAACTGATTTTCTCTTGACTCTCTTCTCTTTTCTCTAAGCCTGTTTATTGTCCCAGCCCTGGGTGAATGTAGTGTGTGCCATTTTGACAGAGTCAAGGGGTGCAGTTGAGGCCCCTCTAATCTGTTGGATTGACCACTACTGGATTACAGATAGAGAGAAACCACCCTTTAGTAGTTTGTACAACTCTATTTTTGTTGACCTCTTCTGTACATAAAATAGTGTGCTTGTTACACCTCAGATTTTGAAAGGGTAATATGTCACAGTGTTGCTTCAACAATATCTCCTCAATGTTTCCTATGTTGTTCCATTTTCAACTTGTTTATCAATAAAGCGGAATTGCACGTTTTTAATCAACCTAAGGCTCTGTTCACATTTGCGTCCGTGGCTCCGTTAGGGGCCTATGTCGCAGATCTGGCAGGGTTTACTGGAGTTTACTGCAGACAGTAGCGCAGCATGCTGCGCTATTGTGTCCGGCAAATTCACAGACGGAAAGCCAACGGAACCCATTAAAGTCAATGGGTTTCGTAGGCCACCGTTGGTTCCGTTATTCCCTTGTTCTACTCCTCTGACGGAGCAGAACAATAGAACTGCACAATGCAGATGTAAACTTAGCCTAAGCCATTCTACGGCACATTTCTAAAAATGTTTTTCTTGGCATTTTTTGACTACAGGAATGATGCACATTTTATCAGACATAGAAATGGCATATATGAATTTTAGATCGGAGTTGATCTGCCAAAAATCAATCAGTAAGGAGGAGTAAGGCAGCATTAACATGCAAAACTATTATATGTTCCAGCAAGCATGACAGGTGTGTGTGCATTTTACCTTGAACCATAATTATCAGAGGACGACATGCCTATAAATATTTGGGAAATAATAACTGAAATATTGCAAATCTTACAATGTCACTTAAAAAAAATCATTCTACAATGTTACTGGTCAAAAGTATTTTTTAAAGTAGAAACGGTTGCAAACGCTTTATAAACTTTTGACCACTTCCATTCCTTCACTTGTACCACTTGATCGCACTCTGACTAACTGACTCCAGCAGCCTCTTCACTGTGGACCAAATGTTAGACTCTTATGTGTGCATTTCACATTGTGAACTAGAGACTAATGCCACACAACCCTCCCTCTTCTCTAATAAAGTGTGAAACATGCCTAGTTTACTGTCGCTAAATGCTGAGCAGAGTAGCAGATAACTGTGGCGCTGTCTGAGGAAGAGTCGGAGAATGTAGATGGTAGACGCAACCACGTTTTATCAGCGTTTCAGCATCAGGGGCATTATGGGAGTTCTAGTCAGGAGAGTTGTGCGTGAGATCGCATTCTCATGCTCTGAGAGTCATTGCCAGTCATTGCCAGAAGGGAGAAAGATGGCATGCTAATACAAGTGAATATAGGTTTTAATATAACTTCAAATTGTTGACATTACACGAGAAAAAATAATACTGGTAGACACTTTTTCAATAATAAAATTGTATAGCTATTATTCTAGGCATATTATTAGTATTTTAGCTTTAATACTTGCTATTCTGACAGCAAAGGATTTGAGATAGAATTAAGACGTACTGCAGAGAACTTTAATTGTTGAACTTCTTACCGTCTAGAATGTGGAGAGATGCACAATAGTTTTATAATGGAAGCTGAACGCTAAAGTAATGACAGCAAATTTATTGTGGCAGAGAGTCCCGAGCTTGAAATGCAGCCTTTATTCCATCAGTCCAAAAAGCTATTTACAACACTTAGCATTCCTATGATTTATCCCGTTATAAATATTAAATATTTTCTGTCTGCGAATGTTCTGTTTATGTATTAAAGCCAACTTCCTCCTTCCAATAATTAAGCATGTTCAGCAACCAGCGTTGTTCTCTCTTCAAAACCTTCTACTTCAATGCCGAGCGGAGTCTATTAACAAGCCTTTAGCCCTGAACACAAATTGATGTTTTAATTGGTTCATTCTGCTTCCTTAACCTTCTAAATACTTAACAGGTAGGATTTATTTTTTTATTTTTTTGCTGCGCTGTAGTAACAGACTCACAAAAAAAGCCCCAGTCCATAAAAAAAAGAAGTGATTTTCTATATTTGATGACTTGAAATCATTGTATATGTGCAGCCATTGCCTTTGAATCCTAGTAAATCATGACTGCAGATCATTCCAAGCACCTCTTCACAAAGTGTCATTTTTCCGGCTCGGTTGACTTCTGATATGTCTCACTTCATCAGTCAGTGGCTTGGAAATTCCATCACTTCTCCATCTTTTTTAATGTTTATTTTTTTAATATGTGCGCACAACAGATTTTATGGGTGATTATTGTTCTTTGTGGAATCCTTTGTGAATTGATTCAATGTCATTAGCTCCGTTTTGCATGTAAAAGGCTATAATTACTTGTTTTTGTGAAATTTCCATCCTGATGAAATTATCGCTCTTGGGACAATAGAAGTGGGAAGGTGTGTGTAGTGTTGCAACGCAAAATGTAAAACTATAGAATTGTGCGTTCTTAATTCTCACTTCTGTTAACATCTGGGGGAAACAGGGCATTGCTAGTCTTTTGAGAAGTATTGGAGTTAACAATCACTAACGCAAATTACTTTTCTTTCGGGTTCAACAGTCGGACAATAAATTTACATTATTTATAATTAGCATTAGTTACATTTTGAATTATTGCATTAATTAATTTTTAATTAGCAGCAATAGGAGAATGTCTGAAAGTTCGACGGGTTTGTTCTGCCTGTAAGGTCACTTTTATGGCACAAATCATTTGAAGGAGATTTAACGAAGCATTCTTCTGTAACAAGAGCAATAAAAAAGAATTTTAGAGGCGTCATTGTAAATATTATGATAGGAAACACAAAAATTTTAATCCGGGATATTTGTATAAACCATATCATTGTAACAGGCAATAGTATATGTTCATTTTACAGTCACATAACATGGCTTGCAGGGATAAAACCATTGTCATGTTTTACACAGATCCTGTCTTGTAAAATATGCATAATACAATATCCCATCTTTCATTTTAATTTTCCTATAGATCCATCATTTTTTACAGAAAATAAGAAAATAAAATGAATAGCACATTATTTCCTATATAAATGTGTCCTTCATCGAGTAATAAATAGGTCTTGTCCTTCTACACAAGATACTGTGATATTCTATGCCCAGGTTTGTTGCTTTCATTCAGTTTTCATGCAGGCAGTGAATTAAATAAGCCGAGGTAACACAGTGCCGAGTGCGTTATAAATTGGGTTGTCACTTATCTGCTTTTGTTTGGCGCCACATTGCCCTCATAGTTAGCACCTGGAAAGCTTGATAAATTATGTGGCTGGCAGGATGTTGACTTCTATTTTACATTGAAGCGGAGAACTTTCATAGTAAAATTATTATACTGGATGTCTTACTGCAAGCCTTGATATTTATTTAAATAATGATCTTATATTTGGTTACTTAAAGTGCCTTGTGAAAATATTCACGCCCCCTTGCTATTTTTCCTATTTTGTTACATTACAACCTTGAATTAAAATGGATTTTTGGGGAGTTGTACCATTTGATTTACATAACATTCCCCCCACTTTAAAGGTGCAAAATATTTTTTATTGTGACACAAACAATAATTAAGACAAAAAACAGAGAACTGTAATGTGCAGAAGTATTCCCCCCCTGAAAGTCAAAATGTTGTGGAGACACCTTTTGCTGCAAATACAGATGCAAGTCTCTCGGGTTATGTCTCTATTAGCTTAGCACATCTAGACACTGGGATTTTTGCCCATTCTTCCAGACAAAACGCCTCAACTTCTTCAGGTTAGATGGGTTGTGTTGGTGTAGTCATGCCCCAGATTCTAAAATGGATTGAGGTCTGAGCTTCGACTAGGCCATTGCAAGGCATTTAAAGTTTCCCCCTTAAACTTCTCCAGTGCAGTTTTCTTCTGCAGCTTGGGCATGAGATTTTCTGAATCTCATCCACTTCCCTGCTACTGTAAAATTCTGCGGAATTTCCGCACAGAATTCCTTTGTGGAAATTCCGCAGCATTTATGCTACGTGGGAGCCCAGCCTTAGGGTCATTGTCCTGCTGGAAGGTGAACCTCCGTACCGATCTCAAATCTCTGGCAGACTGAAAAAGGTTTTCCTCAATAATTTCCCGGTATTTACTGCCATCCAACTTTTCTTCAGTCCTGCCCAGTTTTCCAGTCCCTGCCGATGAAAAACATCTCCACAGCATGATGCTGCCACCACCATGCTTCACTATGGGAATGGTGTTCTTGGGGTGATGGGAAGTGTTGGGTTTACACCACACATATTTTTTCCCATAATGGCCAAAAAGTTAAATTTTAGTTTAATCTGACTAGAGCACCTTCTTCCATGTGTTTGCCACATCGTGTCTAGCAAACTCAAAACATGTTTTTTTTTATTTTTTTTAATCAATGGCCACTCTTCCATAAAGCTACACTCTGTAGAGTGTACTTCTTATAGTGGTCGTATGGACGGATACTTCCATCTTCACTGTAAATCTTTGGTGCTCTTTCCATTTATCGTTGGTGTCTTTGTTGAATCTCTTTGCCCGGTCTGTGAATTTTAGTGGGTGGCCTTCCCTTGTCAAGTTAGTAGTTGTGCCATATTTTTTCCATTTTGTTATGGTAAATTGAATGGTTCTCTGTGTAATGTTCAAAGTTTGGTATATATATATATATATATATATATATATATATATATATATATATAACCCAACCCTGAGCTATACTTCTCCATAACTTTGTCTCTGACCTGATCTGTCACATACTGACATCATGTGACACTTTTATTGCATACAGGGGAAATATTCAACTAATTATGTGACTTCTGAAGTTAATTGGTTTGACCAGAGCTTATATAGAGGTTACGTAGCAAAGAGTGTGAATATATATGCATTCTAAACTTTTTTTTTATTGTAATTTTTTTTTTTTAAACCAGTTATTTTTTTTACTTTTACTCTTTGAACTATTTTGTCAAGTCCATAAAATCAAATATAAAATCCATTATAATTCCAGGTTGTAATGCAACAAAACAGGAAATACACGGTGAATGCTTTCGTAAGACTGTATTATTCAGATACAGCTGCTTTGTATACTGCTTACAGAGAAGGTATCAGAGTGTATACAGAAGTACACAGAGTGTATCTTGCGCTGAGACCTGAATCTGTCAGGTCAGTGGGACTGACTGGTTCAGTAACGTCGGGTTCTGTGTGTCTCTGACACGCAGGATCAACCTGTAGTCGATCGCATCTAGATTATGAACTCAGATGTGATCGATAACAGCTCGATCCTGCGTGTCAGAGACACACAGGACCCGATCTCACTGAACCAGTCAGTGCCGCTGATCTGACGGATTCAGGTCTCAGAACAGGATACAGCAGCTCTATATACAGTATACAAAGCAGCTGTATGTCAAAAAGTTAAAATTATTTTTAATAAAGTGTTCCAGTTATGGAAGGAAGGGGAGACAATAAAAGTGACTATTATAAAGGATTATTTCTACACTGCATATACTATATATTTGGTATACGTTCTGTAAATATTACGTTTATTCATTTTTGGAAAATAAAAACTATTCCATCATCTTGTCACATCAGGAAAACTTTTTGTCTTTGCTTATGTATAAACTTATCTAGGATGTGCAGACTCTGCTGCCACAGTAAAAGTCTTATTTTTTCTAATTTACCAAACTACTAAGGAATATAAACTTTATTTCCTAATACAGTCTTCATAATATTCTCCATATTAGTTATAGTCGACATCAGATTGCCCAACTGCAATAAGCCTAAGGGAAGCTCAGTGTAAAAGTTTCTGAAATGAGTGCAGCTACAGTATTTTCATCACAATTTAAAGGGCCTGCAGGCACGCTAAAGTCATTGCTGGATGGTACAGTTAACACTCCGCAACGTGACCCCAAGTCCTCATTTACATTCCTGCAATGAAAATATTTTCTGGAGTGAGCAGTTACGGCCACATAGCCATTTTAATGCTCTATATTTTGATAAAGAAAACCTCATTTGGCCTGTATCATTTTATTCCAGTGGTAGTTTGGTAGCCTTTGCTGCTGCTGGGGTAATTGACTATTACAAACGTACTGTTTTGTTTTTAGTATTATCATCCAAAAGTTTTGAATTCAGACCAGCTTATTTTAGTATGTATGTATGTATGTATGTATGTATGTATGTATGTATGTATGTATGTATGTATGTATGTATGTATGTATTTATTTCAGAGATATTCAGAGAATACCTCCATAATAAGCCATCCAATGGATAATGACAGGACAGAAAAAAATGCTCCTTATTTCTATGTAAGAATTTGGAAGCAAACAGTGGTACAGTAGGGCCCTATAGAAGTCTGTGTGCCCTATTACTGCTCTGTATGGTACGAAATATTGCCATGTGCAAGAGGTATTAGGGGGTCATCGAGGAGCACTTTTGAAGATACTTTTTCTAGGGGAGGGTTGCATGCATAAAAAAAGATCTACAGTAACAAAAGTAAAGAGAACAGATAATTTTTTAAAACAATTCTCCGTTTTACAGAACATTTATAGATTTGATGTAGTGATTGCTTAGCATATGGAGAGTAAGGTAGTTAGGGCCTTTTACACGGCAGATTTCCTTGCCGGAAACCAGCGCTGATCAACACATGGAGCAATGATCGTAAGTATGGGATGAATGATTTTTTAAATAAATTATCCCCATACAGTTTGCATTTTTGCGGCAGCACATCCCATGTTTACACAGGAAGATGTACTTCTGGCAAATCATTTTTTGGGCACATAAAGATTTGATCAGCCGACAATCAAGCTGATTGCTGCCATGTTTATACCGGACAATGATCGGGAATGAGCATTCGGCCAATCACATGCCCATGTAAAAGGTACTTTAGTTTGTCATTGGGGAAAAGGTAGGATCCTCTTTTGTGGTGTTTAATATTACAGTTGATAGCCATCATTCCAAGTATATACCTTCTATATGGTTATATCTCAAGGACATATTTGAAAGTCTTTAAAAGCTTGAGTCTACAGAAGCACATTAGTCAACATTGACCACCTAATGTAAGAGCAAGAGTAAGATGTTTCTCTATTATGCTATCATTTCATTGATAGTCACTTGCAAAAGGCTTTAAAAATAAAGAATCTTTACGACATTAACCTATAAAACTTCATGGACATCTAAAAACAAATTCTATATACACTTTGCTGTGAGATAGACGCATCCAAGTACACTCCATTGCCTCTGTTGAAAATGTTGATTTAAATCCCAACACACACAAGTTGCATTAAGTGAATGTATAGTACGGCATACACAGCACAAGACTCCCAGCACTATGCCAATGTTTTACATAAACTAGTGATTTTTTGTATATTTATTTCACAAATTATTGTTTGAATGCCAAACCTTAATCAGAACCCGTGTTTTTTTTTACGTCAGTTTAACTAGGGCTGGACTTATTGTTTTTACCCTCCATAGCATATACAGTACTTTGTACTGATTAATTGGTGACCACTTTGTTTATTGCGAGGACCCAGACAAGCAGCAATACAGACCAGTGAAGAGGTGGAGTCCATTGTTAATTTATTGAATTGGATTTTGGATTTTCAGTAGAGTTATACTTTTTAATTAACCCATTACCAACATTTGATGTAACTGTAGTCATAGTTGGTGGGGGGAGTATGGAGCATTCTCACAGCAGAGCCCGCTCCATACTTAGCGGGTGTCAGATCTACATTACAGCTGCCACGTCACTGTAACGGCCGAGATCAGACATAACACTAATCCCAGTGGTTTAACCACTTAGATGCCGCGGTCGCTATTAAAATCTGTTAAATAGAGGGGTTGCCCTTCTGTCACTCCATCACCCTCTTCTACGCAATCAAAGGGGGCCAATGGTTGTCAGGGCAGCAAGGGGTCCTAAAGAAGGCCCCCAGGTCTGCCTTTTTTCTGCTCCTAATAAGTCCTTCAAGAGGCAGGGCTTAAATGGACACTAACTTTTCACTAATTTATGCTAATCTAGGGAGAAGGAGAGAGCAGGAGGAGGGAGCAGAGAAAGAAAAAAGAAAGAGAGTCAGACATGCTGCCAATGAAAGTTTATGGAAAGGGGAGGATGGAGAAGAGTGAGAAAGACACAAATATACGTGCTGCAGCTTCCTTATAATTGTTTTGTCTCACCCCAGTGCTGGATTAAAGTAATAGAGATAGGCGATCAGGATTCCTCTCTTCTCTATGTTCAGTATACAGACAACATGATAGCCATTAGGCTACGCCCACTAGCTCAGAGACAATTAGAGCTAGAGCATAAAGAGGGGAAATCTGCTAAAAAATCCAGGATACAAATCATACTATGACCAGAAATAGTGTTATTCCTCATGTACACACATATGACAGCTTATTCTGAAAAGTATAAAATGAAAACTACAAATATTAAAAGTTAAAATAAAACTTTTTTTCCAATTTTTCCCTTAAAGCAATGTGTTTTGATACCAAAAAATGGTACAAAAAAATCTACAGTTCGCCCTGCAAAAATCAAGCCATCACTCCACTTCACTGATGGAAAAATCAAAAAGCTATGGCTCTCAGAATATGGCAACACAATTTTTTTGTATTTTTTTTAAAATTGTTTTTGCACATCATAAAAAAAAGTAATACATCATAAAAGACAATATAAAAACTATATAAATTTGGTATCGCCATAATTATATTGACCCGCAGAATAAAGTTAACATGGTGATCGCCGTAAAACAGAACCTATAAAACAATTGTGGTATCGCTGTTTTTATTTCTATTCCACCACAAAAATATGTTTCTTTTTTCGTTTTTCAGAATGGTAAAAATGGTGCTGTTAAAAAATTACAACTCACCCCTTAAAAAAAACGATCTCTCACACGGCTATGTCGATGGAATAAAAAGTTATGTTTTTTTGAATGGGACAATAAAATAGAAAAATGGTTGTGGCAACATGGGGCAAATAAAGATGGACAGACAGAAAATCATTGATTTTAAAATATACTGCCTTGTACCATGCAGCTCTTTTATCTAATGCTAAAAAGTGTCTGTACTGGACCCCAACACCGTTCCCAACAGTAGAACGGTGGTCTAGCCACTCAAAGCCATTCATGCTACTAGCCATTCAACTGTAGAATTATATTTGTGTACACTTTAGTGTATTATATATATATATCTCCATACTGTGTGTGTATAGATACACAGTATGGATATAGATATATATGTTTGTATATATTTACACGTTTACACATCACAGGTATATCAATCCTTTTCTACCCTTTTAATTCCCACTGCAAAGATGTATTCCCCTTAATATTTTCCAAACTTCAAACAGGTAAAATGTACCAATACAAAGTGTCACGATACAAGTACTGGTAAAGGTGGCCTTGATGACCTTGCTATTGTGCTTACAACACATTATTAAATGAATTTTTCCCCTGCCTTCTGAGGATTGGATGATTTTATGAATTGATATTGTTCACCACTCTACTGTCTTACAGTGTAAAGACCTAAAGCATCAAAACAGGCTATTATTTATTAGAAATGTGTAGAAAGAGTTATAGGAGGAAAGGGTTCACACAGATGATTTAAAGTCACATATATCCCTTGGTAACTCCCAAATAACTCCCAAATAACTCCCAAATAACTTGGTAACTCCCAAGGGGTTTTATATGATCTGTGATTTAATGCTCATACTTGTTTTTACATGTGGGTTTTATGAAGAATTATATATTTTTATTTTATTCATATTTCTTTTGAGAATTCTCGCAGGTTTGTATGTTAAATCAACTAGGCAGGGATAAATCAGCAGTCACATTTATTATTTTTGCTAAGTTTTTCATTCCTTTTTTATGTACATTTTAGTTTTTACAGTCTCAAACCTACAAATTAAAATTATCTAAAGATGCAGACATAATGGAATGAGTTCCTTCAACTTTTCTGAAACCTATGCAAACATGTAAAGGGATTGATTTTATATATATATATATATATATATATATATATATATATATATATATATATATATATATTGCTAAATATCAATTCCTTAGTGTTGTGATTTGTGGAATTTTTGCCATTTAAGCAACAGTAGCACTGAAAGGTTTTTCAATATTATTATGTTTGGTCCTCCATCATTGGTGTTCTGCACACCTCACATCCGGCCACAGTGCTAATTTTACTATTTCTGGGATCTCACCACTGCAGCCACAAATTGGTGGCATAATCACTATGGAAGACACATCATCATTCATTGAGGTGTGGTATGGTATAGTATAGTATAGAGAACACCTGTGGCAGGGGAGTGGAGAAAAATCAGCATGATATGTATGCTGGAAATGTAATTATATTTATACGTTAGACCCATACGTTTTAAAACATTTTTTTCCAGGAAACCGATTCAGCCTGTCAGCAGATTGCAGGTTGTTGTAAAGCAACGCATGTAATATAGGGAGTTCAAACTGCATGTGTATTTTCAGATTGATCCTGTGCAAAAGGGATTGATTTCAACACTATATATGCCATACAATAAACTGTTTTTGTTTTATGCAAACCATGTTTATTTTTAGAAATAAAAATAGAAACGATGTATAGATAAATAATGAAAGCAATTAAAAAAAAAAAGAAGAAAGGCTGTAGCAGAGTTTGATGAGAGGGAGAATAGACTGGAGTCAGCTTGTGTGGTAAATCAAGAAGCAACAAATTATACAGAATTATCATCACTGCCAATCTTAGCTTTTATAATGACCACATCAGGTACCTGTCAAGAAGTAATTATGTTGAAAACCATCAAGAGAGCTGAACTCAGTCTGACTATGACATTCCTCCCACCCCACATATCTTGAACTCCAGAAAAGCAGAAATAATAATAAATTATAAAAAAATAAAAGTTTTCAAGAATTAGATTGTAAAACTAAATTAATCTAATGTTTCTGTCTTTTAAAAAAAAAAAAGGTTTTATTAAAATCAATAAAGCAATTAAAAGAAAAAAAAACGGATTGAGAAACTGATGATAAAGGTCGGATCCATTGTGATCGGATCACATCATGTTTGTAATGTGCGCTTACCGTGTATGCCTGGAAAAGCTTCCAGCATAAACATTAAGTATATCCATAGGGCTCTATCCAGAGTATGCTTTTGGCCTCCGTCGGGCTGGTATATGTTAGTAAAAAGTTATGGAATAGTGTAGTAGACTATACTATTTCATACAACTGTATACGTGAAATAATGTTTACTGCACGGTATACTTTTTCTTACAATAGAACCGCATTGGCGATGCATCCCAACCTATACAGTGAGATACATCGCAGCCTTTCATCAGAGGTATATTTTGGGAGCTTTTCCAGGATTAGTCATCAAATTAAGGGCTAGCACGATGTGAACAGAGCCTAAAATGTATGTGCTCTGCGTTTTTACTGGACCTAATAGTACAAAATGTTGCATCATTCAGTTGACTAAACGGACACAAACTTTTTAAACAACTTATGCCAGTCTAATAGTATACCTGAAATAGAACAACTTTGTAATTCACTTACTGTTACAATGTTGTTGTTTTATTAATTCAAATTCTACGTGAATTTACTGACACTAGGTGTCTCCCTTCCTGTAATCTTTTGTCCACCTCCTGTTGTCAAGCAAAATCCGTTCCTAGTTACAGAATGGCTGGGAGTGTATCTCTTCACTGCCTGCCAAAACAAGTCTATAAGGCAGGAGAAGGGAGCAGAAATAAAGAGATACAGACACACTGCATACAAGTCTATAGAGAGGGGAGGGGGAGCAGGAGCAGCGAGGAGACACAGGCTGCTGGTATGAGTTCTAGGTCACTCTAGTGCTGAATTCACAGCTATACTACTCATTAGTGTTGTATGATGTCCTCCATGCTGCTGCAGCTTTTATATATGTGAAAGATACGGATAATAGACCAGGATCCTTCTATGTGTTCAGTGCATAGAAGAAATTATAGCGGTTAGGCTCCGCCCACTAGCTCAGAGAAAACTGAGAATTATAAATAGAGCCCTCAGATGGGAAAACTACTAAAAATGTAGAATACAAGTCAATTAATGGCCAGAAATAGTGTTATTATTCATGTACATACATATGACATCTTATTCTGAAAAGTCATCTGAAAAGTTAGGTACGTTTTAACAAGTAAAAATATGTTTTTATCATCTGGTCGTTATAAAGGCAAGTTGATGCATGGAAAAAAATGCAACAAAAACAAATAACAATGGCATTGTAAATGAGGTTCTAGGACTGATGGGAATAAGTTTAACCATCTCTTAACACACTCCTACTTTTTCTCCTACTATAAAATATCTATAAAATCTATTTGAATTTGTATCCCAGTAACAATGGAAAGCAGAACATGTGTAAAATTTTTGTGTTTGATAAATGGAGAGACAAATGATCAATGTTGCACAGCGAAATGAAATGTGATGTCTCGCATACTCAGAAAAAATCTTTCAAGTTCAGCGAAAATGTAAAAAGGTCAGAAACAAAATTATTGTCTAAAGCTGTGAATACATTTTGTTTTAGATCCCTACTTGCGGACACATTACCTTTAAACGACTTCATCCATCACAATTGTTGCACTCTGGATCTTAAATCCTTTTTAAATCAAACTCCTTCTCTGCAATGATGACAGTATCTTCTACAAAAGGCTGGTGCATGTGGTTTTACATATTCCGAGACACAACTGAAAGTTCCATCATTTCTAGAAGCTTTTTTGGGTAGAAATGTTTATGTAATATTGAATTAAAGGTTCTAATTCTATTATGTGTAAATGTTTTATGTGATTTGTCAGGGAAGCTACTCATGTGTCAAATGAGTCACTACTTTCCCTCTGGGTCTTTGTGTTGTACTTGTTATTTCGTGTGAGCTTTTACAAGGCGTAGTGGAGGGAAAAGGACACTCTGTATTCATCGTTGCCCTCTGGTAGCTCCCTCTGGGACGTTGCTCTCATGTTAAGGATAAAAATTGGGGGAAATGTAAAACACTTTGGAGATTGGGTGACCGGGAGGTCACTTGGACGTGCTGAGGATTTCAAAAGTTGAAAGATTCATTGGCAATGTAACCTACTGCACTAACAGCATTGAGGAAAGATGTGCTAAATAGTTTCCTTTTTTTTTAGCATAGAAACCCTGTCAGTACATAGGTATATACACAGTTCACTGCTTTCATTTGATGTTTCTTCAGGCTATCCCAGCGCTGAATGTGTTAATTATACATTCTACAGAGAGTTCATTCTCAAATTGAAGAACAGAAGGTATTCTCCTGGACTTTGCAAATGTTGTTGGAAAGTGGTTAGGTTAAAACAAAAGTCACCAGAAAAGTCAATGAAACATTTTAATGGGTTTATTGAAAGTTTCTCACATCAAGCCATTGATGTACTTGTTCTTTATCCTAATTAAATGATTGGAAAAAAAAAATCTGTAAAGGGAATATGTCACAAGAATGTAGACCCGTCACCTGAAGTACTGATCAGGAAAAAAAGAAGTCTTCCCATCTCTTAATGAGCTTACTTGGGACAGATAGTAATGAAGAGAAAAATTCAGAGTTGAATATAATTTCTTCATTTAAAAGTATTTTTTTCCTAGTAACCTGACATCTTCAAATCTATTCCCATTCTAAATTTAAATATCAATATATTCAGTAGTCCATAATTCCAACTATAGTGGGTGATTTGCGGGCAAATGTGCAACTTTTATCACTTTAACTTATTTAAAAAAAACCTTAGCAAAAGGGGCAAATTGGAAATTATAGAGGGAAATCTACAGCAACTCGGAACTGTCATAGATTTCACTTTCAGGCGCACACGCATTTTACTCCTACGGTTTACTGATTAAGACTGACGTATGAAACGCCTGGCCTAGTGTCTTGGAATCTAAATATTTTAGAGAAGAACCCTAGAATAAATTTAAAATAGGGCAAATGGCTTCGCCGTTCAAAGTTTCACCTGCTACTTTTTGTTTGAGTTTTTTTTCCTCCATATGTTGATTATATTTGTAAATTATGTCAATGTGTTACTCAAAGATTTGATTACATATGACATCTTGCATTTAGGTAATACACTATGGGTCTATACACACACGTGATTGCAGGTTTTTATTACAAACCCTTGGGCACTCTGTGTATCACCATATGATGCTTCCATGAAGGACCATATACCTCTATAATACAGCATGCGATGAAACTTGTCACAATTTTATTCTTGAAAACTCTCACATAATCTATGAGAAAGAAATCCTCTGAGCGGCCCTGTATCAAATAAAAGGCACACAGAGGTACAGTATGGAGCGAAAGCAGGG
Organism: Rhinoderma darwinii; assembly: GCF_050947455.1. Taxonomy (NCBI): domain Eukaryota; kingdom Metazoa; phylum Chordata; class Amphibia; order Anura; family Rhinodermatidae; genus Rhinoderma; species Rhinoderma darwinii. Next base: position 94,186,961 of record NC_134687.1, on the reverse strand, counting down.
TATGGGTACTATATTAAGGATCTGTACATGCTCGATGCATAATATGGCCATGTGTATAAGGCCTAAGGGCTATATGAGTGTGGTTAGGGCTGAATTTTGTATTTGAATGAAAGAAAAATTAAATGTTATTACATTTCCTTTAATATATTATGAAGGGCCTTGATGCAAAACATTTCTCTGTTGTAGACCATAAAACCCTAAACAAGGTGACTATGGAAAAATTATATTCTTCCAACTCCATCATGTGCCCTTCTGTTTTCTAAAACTCTTTCTTTTCAGAAACAGGACTTTTTTTTTTTTTTAAGATAACAGCTTGTAAGGTGACACTCATGCAAAATGAAGTTGGATCATTGTGAGCAATAACGAGGCACCAGCTATTAAATCCTCATCACATAAGATGAAGTGACCCGAGGTCAAAATGTTTTTGCCCACCTTTTCAACCTATCCCTCTGTTCTCAGAACAAAAATGCTTGTTTTTGCTCTCAAGGTATTTTATATATTTATAATGCTATTTCCCACTGAACAATGACCAGGTTACTTTTTTCTAGTACTTATTAAATCATAAATTACAGCATACATTCTCAGCATAGTAGTAAAAAAGAGTACAATCCCCACTGCTCATTCCTTGAACCTCCGTCTCTAACAAACAGTCCAAAGACAGATTTTACTTTGGAGACACTTAATAAAGGACAAAGCAGGACGAATATAACAGATACATTCTAGAACAAATAGAACACATAGCAATTATCAGTCTATGAATAAGTAGGAACTAACTCAATGCATTTTTAATATTTGTTTTCTTCCCCCTTTCAGTGCAAATTGCAAATCAGCCTACAAAAGTAACATTGTGGCAATACCGATTTTCAAGCTTTTGACCAGCTAGATAAGTAACGATTCAAACTTTTCACTCTTCACAATAGAAAATATATTTTTACGAAAGACAATCAGATTCCCTTATCATATTAATGAGTCGTTTTAAAGGTACATAAAAAAATATCCTTGCTGTCCCCAGAAAATAACTACTACTAGGAAATGATAAAATAATCAAATGTACTCACATCAGTTGGCAGTCAGAAAGTGGGCCTCTAACAACTATGCTAAATTCATTGTTCGAAACAAGGAGAGTCCGATAATCATCAGATTGTCATGGCTCCAGTTTCTGAAACCACTGGCGATCAGTGATGGCCAAAGTGAGATTTGGCCCGCCATAAATTTTCCTTGCATTAGCCATTTAAATGAACAGTCGTCCATGTACCACATGGACACTTTGGTCTGCCAGTGGTAGCCACTAATACTAAGCTGCTCTCCACCCTGGCTCATAGAGATGGGGTCCTGGTCTAGAACGTCCATATCCTCTTATAGGCCATATGGAAATTTTGATGATGGGTTAAAAATCAACTTAAGCCGGTCATACAGGGAAAAATTTGTTGTGGATACCCATGATTAAAGAGTTAACTCCTTGTTATCAATGCCTAACTTCACCTTGTCCGCAGAAACCTATACTAAAGAGAAGCTTATACACTTATTATTATATTCAAGTGTAACTCACAACCTCATAACAAACAAATACAATAGGTCTTTTAATATGATGAAAATTAAACTATGTTGTCATCATGATTTAATTAATTCTTTACGGGCCACTACTACCCTAGTGATGAAATGGGAAATATAGGAAATAGAGTGCAAGTTAATCAGTGCTTTCCCTAGGTTGTTACTGTCAGGTAGCAGCTGGCATCAAAATCAGTGCAAACTGCTAATTTTATTATAATTCACCATGAGAGCTCGTCTTAATGAATATGAATAGGTCCACTTTGGGGAAAAAGGGGGTATATTTTCTTCTGGTCCATGTGCAAATCCCTCTCCCCGGAGCTCTGTGGCCATGTGTTTATTGAAACACAGCCACTATAGCCATTTACTGTATTCTCTAAACTGATAGGTTTGTGCTGACTCTGTATTGCTTGTGCACACCTGCTCCAACTAATCATCAAGCCAAAGCGCGCTGGGGGAACAAAGACAAGGAATCACAAGACGCTAAGGTCACAGCAGTGTTTAACCCATTGCTTTAAGCAGCAGGGTGGAGGGAAGCTGTACTCAGCCCTTAACGTAAGCTATTCCTTTATATGCTACATCTTTCTTAGACAGCATAGTAAGGACACAGATGGTTTAATAATCCGCTCTCATTGTATATCGTAGTGCACACATGCTTGAAAAAATTATGTAATCATTCAAGGACTTTCTGTTAAACAAGAATTGTAGATTCTTTTATTCTTTGGGTGGATACTGTATTATTGTACAAAAAAAAATCCTCAAAAGCAAAGCAGCGTTCCAAAGGTAAGCTGATGAAAAGAGATGAGCAAATATACCGAAATGTGTCTCCTGTCCGATTCAATCGGATCGACCGTTCGATTCGATACAAAGTGGCCAGATTGTGCTCTAAACTCGTGTCTAACTCTCTGATGTCTTCTAAGACCAAAGGGGTTGGCCCCTTTATGTTTAATTTTACTCATGTGTGGGACACAGCATTATGTACAACTTACTATTACATAGTTATTAGAAGAAAAGTGCAGATGTCTTCCTCTGTTTTGTGCCGCCCCTTGTTAGTACAACCTTCTCCATGGACTGTACAGCCCTCTTATTTTGACCAGGGCCATGGATGGAGGGGCATGTGACCAGGCACATCTTTCAGTGGCCTCCATTAAATTACACTGCACACGGCAAGGGAAACTAGTTGACAATATTACATTTACATATCGATAAGTGTTACTTGTATGATTGAGTAATTCATTTTATGTATAGAGATGAGCGAACTTATGAAAGGTTTGGTTCGGCTAGTTCGCCGAATTTCACGAAAAAGTTCGATTCGGACCGAACTAGTTCTGACCGAACCTGTAATTTCCATGCGTCGAGCATGGTACTGTCCAGGGTGCTGAAAGAGTTAATGGGCTGCACTAACTCTTTCAGCAACCTTGACAGTACCATGCTCAGCGCGCGGAAAATACAATTTTAATGTAATAAAAAAAATAAAAAAATACGTTCATACTTACATTCCTCCTGTCCGGCCTCCAGTGATGACGTTTCATCCATGTCGCCGCTGCAGCCAATCACAGGCTGTAGTGGCAGTCACGCACGTCAGGATGACGTCAGAAGGCCGGCCTCCAGGGATGACGCTTCATCCCACGTGACCGCCTCTGCAGCCAATCACAGGCTGCAGCGGCCTCTGCAGCCAATCACAGGCTGCAGCGGCCTCTGCAGCCAATCACAGGCTGCAGCGGCCTCTGCAGCCAATCACAGGCTGTAGTGGCGGTCACGCACGTCAGGATGATGTCAGAAGGCCGGCCTCCAGGGTTGACGCTTCATCCCACGTGACCGCCTCTGCAGCCAATCACAGGCTGCCGCGTCAGGAAAGAAGGTCAGACTGGAGGAAGAAGAGGGACTCGTCACCAAGACAACGACCGGGTACGTATGAAATGCTTTTTATTTTATTTTTAATCAGCAGCCTCTTTTCTCTATCAGTGATTGATAGAGACAAGTGGCTGCCGATTAGTATAATATTTTTGTAATGTTTTTTCTGCCCGCCCGGGTTCGGTCAAAACGTGTTTGGCCGAACCCGGTGAAGTTCGGATTCGCTGCAAACTGAAATTTTCGCGATGTTCGGACCGAAACCGGGCTCGGATGTCCCAGTTCGCTCATCTCTATTTATGTATTTTTTTATATAAATAACTTTTATAGTTATATATTATATATTTTATGCTAAAATAATCAACTTCAGCCAATGGTAATTATTTCAGTCAGCCATTATAGATTAAGTCTCTGGCATTTTAATAATTCCACTCTAAAACTTGTTTCAGAAATCCCCACCACTTTCATTTATTATACAAACATTCTGTAGAAGTTGTATGATACCAGTTTTTATTTTCTACAGAATTTGTCAAATAAAGCAAATATAATTCTATACACTTAAGAATTAAGTGAATTGTATCTGACCATATTCCATACTTTAAAATCACAAGTTCATCTTATGTGGCAACTTCTACATCGTGTCCTTACTTAACCTGTACACTGTTTATTTGTCTTTTGAAGACTTGCGGTGGTTTGCTTTGCAAAATTTTAACTCCTGATGCCCGCAGAATAGCAGGATTAGCCGAATAATAATCTTGTCAATTGTCGTTACCGTAGTGGTGGTTTATCATGCAGAAAACTTTAAGTCCATAGAGTATTATGCTAGTTAATAATATGAAGGTCCTGTCAGTGTTTACCCTGACCTGCGTTTTAAGATAAAACTTAAAATGCAACGGTGTTAAACATACTGACCAATCAAATTACAGCTTTTATTGTTAAATAATCAATTTGATTGATTACTTCCACTTCTTAGGTGTAGTAGTGATTTTAGGACATTGTTCTGGGAAAAGCAAATGAACAAAGTACTAAAAGGATATGTAAAGTAAATGTTCCATAGTTAGTTTATACAAGTTGTGTGCAGCCTTTTGCTGCTTAGAAACGACACCTCCTAGCATGCACTGATAGCCTGTAGTTGTAGTTTCTGAACAGCTGCAGAGCCACAGGTTGTGGACTTCCGGTGTATACAGTAATTTGTTTTGCATAAAAGGGTTCTCTACCTTGAAAAAAACCTCACTGTTGAATTGTGGCCTCTTCGTTCTGATCTTGGAGGTGTGGAGGGGCAATGTTTGTTTAAATATTCTCATCCATATGAGCAAGATATATTCGTGGATCCCTATGTTTGTCCCCCATTTATGGACAATTATATATAAATGAGGAGCCTCCTCCCACATAGTTCACAGTTAAACTGGTCATGCACATTAGATGTATGTCAGCTGAACCCGCCGATTTTGGCAGGACTGGCCGACAATCTAATATGTATTGTGGTGTCCCAACTCTCCCCGATGGCAAATGTTGTTGGAGAAAAGGGTCAGAAATTCAACAAGCCCTATCCTTTTCTTCATTATATGAGAACCCATGCATGCTTGGCCGGGTAGTGCGTGTGTATGGAGGAGTTGGAAGGAATTACAGTACTGTCGAACGTTCATTCAGCCGACAGCTATCTAACATGTAAGGCCAGCCTTAAAGAGGCTCTGTCACCAGATTTTGCAACCCCTATCTGCTATTGCAGCAGATAGGTGCTGCAATGTAGATTACAGTAACGTTTTTATTTTTAAAAAACGAGCATTTTTGGCCAAGTTATGACCATTTTTGTAGTTATGCAAATGAGGCTTGCAAAAGTCCAAGTGGGTGTGTTTAAAAGTAAAAGTCCAAGTGGGCGTGTATTATGTGCGTACATCGGGGCGTTTTTACTACTTTTACTAACTGGGCGTTCTGAAGAGAAGTATCATCCACTTCTCTTCAGAACGCCCAGCTTCTGCCAGATCACGCTGTGACGTCACTCACAGGTCCTGCATCGTGTCAGATGAGCGAGGACACATCGGCACCAGAGGCTACAGTTGATTCTGCAGCAGCATCAGCGTTTGCAGGTAAGTAGCTACATCGACTTACCTGCTAACGCCGATGCTGCTGCAGAATCAACTGAAGCCTCTGGTGCCGATGTGTCCTCGCTCGTCTGACACGATGCAGGACCTGTGAGTGACGTCACAGCGTGATCTGGCAGAAGCTGGGCGTTCTGAAGAGAAGTGGATGATACTTCTCTTCAGAACGCCCAGCTAGTAAAAGTAGTAAAAACGCCCCGATGTACGCACCTAATACACGCCCACTTGGACTTTTACTTTTAAACACACCCACTTGGATTTTTGCAAGCCTCATTTGCATAACTACAAAAATGGTCATAACTTGGCCAAAAATGCTCGTTTTTTAAAAATAAAAACGTTACTGTAATCTACATTGCAGCGCCTATCTGCTGCAATAGCAGATAGGGGTTGCAAAATCTGGTGACAGCCTCTTTAAGGGGGTTTTACACTGGGAAATTATTGGGCAGACAAGCGTTCATAGAACGCTCGTTGCCGATAATTGTCCTGTGTAAACAGGGCAGCGAGCAGCAGATGAACCAGCTCGTTCATCAGCTGATCGTATAGTTTTAAAAAACTGAAATATTATCGTTCTCTTCAGCACATCTCCCTGTGTAAACAGGGAGACGTGCTGCCGACATGATAATAATGTATGGGAACTAGCGATCAGAGTAACGACTACTCATCCCCATGCATAGCTCCTTCTGACAGGAGCAAACGAACGCCGATCAACGAGCTGTCTTGTTGATTGGTGCTCGCTGCACCGGCCAAAATTGGCCGGTGTAATAGGGCCTTTAGTCCCTTTGTAAATATGAAAGCAATCAATTCGATTATTGCTCTGCTCTTTAAAGTACTACCTAGCTCTTTTCTAAATAAATGAGGTAAAATGCAGAAACTAAATTAAATAAACTAATGTAAAAAACCTCTACATTATTTCGCAAAGCAGCAGTGATGAATCAGAGCAAGAAAATTAGATGTAAATTGTGCAATAATTTTACTTTATGAATGGAATTTCTCTCTGCAGAGATATGTGTATGGAACCAATTAGTTTAATGTAGCTTTCTTACAGCAATATTGGTAAATATGATAACATAAAATGCAAAAGTATAACATTTAGAAACTGTGAGAACTATGAAAAGAAAAACTGATTAAATGAGGTATCCCGGTATGCAGGAAGGTATGTGAGGAGGCTGGGGCTGAACATTTGGAATCCAATATCAGCATGTAAGCAGGCATCTCTTTATCATGAATATATCTTGCGTTAAGTGAATCATCTTGTGTTAACTGTGAATTTGCATAGAACTGCAGTTAGAGCAAAAATGTGAGCTCTGCTACATCTGAGCTTCTTTATAAATATATAGTTTTCACCTTTGTTTTGTGATAGAAACCTTAGACTAGATTCAGACATGTAGTTTTGATGCAGTTTTTGGCACAGTTCTGTTAGCTAAAGGCAGGAGCAGATCCAATATGAAGAAAAAGTATAGGTATAGAGGACAAAATTAGACTTGTCTTTCTCTTGTATCTGCTCCTCATGTTAGACACAAAAACTTCATTAAAACGGCACGTGTAAATTCAGCATTGAAGTAGGACTGCACAGTCACTTTTTGGGTGACAGCTGCTATTTTCACACTCACCCACATTGCACTTGACTAGCATTCAACTTTTTCACCCATGGCAATAGCTATTAAAGGGATCTTTCCATCATAAACATTTATAACATATCCATAGAATATGCTATAAATGCTTGATAGGTGTGGGTCCCATCTCGAATACCCTCACCTAGTTGGAAAATGGGAGTCCTGTGACCCCCATGTGCCAGATCATGCCAACAGCCATTCCTATAGATGTCAATGGAAAGGTGGCCATGTGCAGCCCTCTTTATTAAAGGCTACGGAAGTTATGGGAAAAGCCAAGCATGCAGTCACCTTTTCATCGACTTCTATAGGAAGAGTAGCCACGTCGGAATTAGTGAACAGGACCAGGGGGCCCCAGTTTTCCCTAAAGATGGGGGTACCAGAGGTAGAACCTGCAGCTATCAAGTATTTATGGCATAGCTTGTGGCTCTACCATAACTGTTTTGATGGAAATATCCTTTTCAATATTTCAACATTTATACGTATACAGTTGTTCAACAAATTCAATTATTACTGTATATAGGATGTAGGATAGAATATGTTTGCATTTAGATAAATCTAGAATAATTTATACTTATTTATCTTCCACGATCAAAGTAATCAAGTTCCATTCTTTAATTATTCGTTTTTATTTGATTTTATAATTCTTATTTAAAGCCTTCCACATCCCTATAAATAAATATCATGAAGCAACTTGTATGGAACTTTTGTTGATTGATCAGTTTTAGTAGTATTTTTTACCCTTACACCATATTACAGCATTCCCTCCTTTTCTTCCAAAAAGTTTGGTGGTGAATTGTAAGAAAGAAATGTATGAATGAATGATTTCTAGAATTTACATATAAACGTAGATGCATGGCATAATGTGGATGACTATAAACAGAGGGTAGAATGTATTGAATAAAAAAGGAACTAACAGTTTATCTGCACAATATGTACAATATGTACAGTAGTTTGTCATAATCTTATGCATTCAAGCTACTTTTTTTTTTGGTAATGTAGATTAAGACGGGTTGTTATAGTCTGTGACGTTGATATCCTGTCCAGAGGATAGCAGTGAATTTACAATTCAGTGTAAAAATTATTTGAGAAAAATCAGAAGGATATGTGACCAAATGTCCCATATTTATAATGATATGAACAGTATTGTACACACTTGGTTTTTAAAGAGGTTGTCTAGATTAGAAAACACATTTTCATATATCTTATTAGGGAATTCCAAATAAATTGAGGAGCCCCCTTTTGAAGATCCTCATCTCTTGGTTAGAGTGGAAAGTGGTTACAAAGAGCGTCTCTTGTTCTGGTAGACCTGACCTGTCCTGTCCTGCATTGCATTGCATTGCATTGCAGAGACAACCCATTGTTATGAATGTCCATTGTGTAATGCTTTGTCTCCCCTGTAGGGAAAATTGAACACACCGATTACAGGTGATCGCTGTGGTCTCCAGCAGGGGGACACTTTATGATCAGTTTATTGTCATGAGACCTTTCTAACAGGTAGGAATTAATTGCCCTTCAATGAATTATGGTTAATGACTACCTATTACGAACCGAGTACAAATTATACTCAAATAAAATTTTAAAACATGTTTCAGAAATGTTTATAAAAATTGCTTTGATATGGCCTGTTTGGACTATTTGTATATTTTTATGGTTGTGACATGTAGAATAATATCTATAGCCAAGTTTTGGAACCAGATCACAGTTCTATGTTGACCTTACTAGGTTGCACTAATTTCATGTCTTATAACTGAAGCCATGACGTTATCAGAATCGTCATAAAACGTATCCTAACAGTCATCGACAGACCTCTGCAGACTACGCTATTCTTACTATCGAAAATACTGTAAAGCTTCCTAAGACCCCCAACAGAGGTTCACAACACAAGTGGGAACCAGGCCTTACACTGTAAAATATTTTGCTATTTTTGCATGCACTATACAGTTAAAGCCCCTTTTACATCATGTTTGCGAGATCAGCTCTCCCAAACATCTTTTAAGAGGATCAGATTTCTGTACAAAAGAGAGGGGAAACGTTTCCTCCTTTTAAAAAAAAAAAAAGACAAATAGGAGGGCGGATCTATTGACCTTAATGTGGCAGAGAACTTTTTTGAAAACCCAAAATGTTCTGTCGGATCACTGAAATAAACATTTTAAAATGTATTACGAAGGCATAAACATACAAATTTTCTTCAAAACATTTTTATTTCTTCCTATTTTTGTTGGATACACTGTAGCTTTTAGCCCATGTGCTTACAAGTTTTAATACACTGAAAACATAATTGGGCAGATTTACAATTTCAAATTGACCCAGAACTCAGGTATACATGCTCTGCACCAAATTTATTAACTGTTTTGGACACTTTGTGTACCACAGAAAATGGGGCGAGGAATGGGGGTGTGGTTTAGCAGTAAGGGCGTGGTTTTAAATGCTATGCTTTAGACAAAATGGTGTTCACATTTTGATGCAGCAAACTATGCCAACCAAGATGTGGTATAAGGAAGAAACTGTCTGACATGTCTAACTAGATGTCCCAAATTTATCATACAGCGTGCACCACTGTGATACATCTGCTGACTGTCTTGTCTGTGTTTGCACTGTCTAAAACTTAGACAGTATTAGTAAATCTGCTCCACAGTTTCTTCATTGAAATGTACCTTTACCTTTTTTGCAGTTACCACCTAAAAATAGATGAACTATGATGTTTACTAATTTCCCTTATTGGATACCAAACCACAACCCATTACAATTATCAAAAGTCTATACAATTTATTTTTCATTTTCATTTTTTTTCTATCATCTGAAGGGAATTGCACAGCAAATTCTACTGAGTCAGAACTTATTGTCATTTCATTTGGTTTATCTGACCTAGCTCTATATCTTTATGGGATTACTGTCTATTGCGTATACACTCTTGTAATCTAAGCACATGCCATCAAAAGGATAATTGATTATATTGTTTGGGACAGTATAGCATTGATGTCAATTTAGCGTGGATGTGTCACATGTGATTTAACATGCCATCTACAAATAGGGATTGTATGTATCTGTTTTTAATTCTTTGTGACTGTTAATGGTCAATAAGACCATCCATACACTTAATGTTATGCTTTCTTATGCTAAATATAGCTGTATTCTAGAGATTAATAAATTTCCCGAAATTAGTTTCGGGGTTCGACACTATCTAATTACATATATGCAAAACAATGAGTGACGTCACATCTGTGATGTCTATATAAGCAGGCAGCGGCACGCTTTTAGCACCAGGATTTAATTTTAAAATCTATTGTTTTGAAAAAAAATTGTCATTTATATGTAAATGCTTGACGCAGAATAACATGCCAATTTTGGTGGCACTATTATTATCAATTAGATATATGAAAAAAAAACAGTTAGCTACGTCACGTCCTGGACGTCTGTATCAGCAGGCAGCGGCACACTATCAGCACCAGGATTTAAATTAAAATTAAACTCTATTTATTTGAAAAACAAAAATTGTCATTTGGACTTAGACGGAAGTATAAATGCTTGACACAGAACAATACTTACATTTTTGGTGGCACTATTAGATATATGAAAAACAATAAGTGATTTCACGTCCATGACGTCTGTATCAGCAGGCAGCAGCATGCTATCAGCACCAGGATTAATATTATTGAAGAAGATTTGCAAATTATGTGATAAAGATTTGTGATTCACAAATTAATGTAAGAAATAAATTATATAGTTGCGGCAGCACTCACTCACAGCAATGGCTGCCTGTTTCTTCCTAACTAACACACTGACACTGACTGACTCCTGTCTCTCTCTCAAATCTAACTATCAAATTATGGTAAATCACACTATCTATTCTCTTTCCCCTTTTTCTCACTATGAAACACATTAATCCATTATCAATATGTATTTTGTGTTTTACTAGCCCTCACTCTCTGTCTGACATCCTCTTTCTCCTATCTGTTTCCCCACAAAGCAGCAGCATTTCTTGGTTGGGCTGTTTATAGTGGCTATGACTTATATGAATGTCATCCACTAAGTCATCAGTGACTCACACCCTATACCCCTCATGATTGGCTGTGCTAGAGAGAGGGCTACCTGCAAAGTATTATGGGGAAGCCTGCCATGCCGCCATCAGAGGTCATGTGATCCTTTATCTCTGTCTTCTTTTATTATGCTGTTCTGTAAAATGGTGGCCGCCATTTTGAGTAATTTGTGTGGGAACAATCCTAAAACTTTCTGATTCACTAAAATCTGCGACTTTTGGGAAATTCGTAATGAATTTGATTTGTGCAGAATGGATTCACTCATCTATACAGTGTTCCTTTCTTACATCCGATTTTTTTATTCACTACATAATATTGTTTTGAGAAAACATATATAACATAATTTACTACTAAATGAAATGGGTCACGTTAGCAAACATACCCCCATGACAGCTGGGAGAAGTAGTGAAGGGGTTAATTCTGCATTGGTATTTGTGTAAAGAACACCTGGGGCTACGTGTGCATTTGCGTGCAATAAATTGAGCAATTAGCCTCTCAATTGAATCTGGAGGAGGATAACAACCAGCGATTAAAAGATTTAATACGTGTTAAGTGGTTTCTAAAGAACAGTCCAACATATTTTGTAAATGAATGAAAATGAAATAAATACTGGTGAAATAGTATAACATAAATTTAGCACAGTGTGGATATATTAGAAAAATACATAGGAATGTAAACACTACATTAAAGACATAGCTGCAAAATAATGTTTAAAATCATTAGCACAAGCCTATAGTATGTTATACTGCGGCTCTCGGTGGTGAAAGGCGGTTTTATGTGGATATAAATAATGATTACACAATGTGTGTTACTGTGAGCCTTCTTTAACAGTTTGCTTGTAACTTTCACATCACAAAATAAAACATTGTTATTTGTTGTTATACAATTTTATGACTATAAGGGCATGTTCACACGTGGCGGAATTCTGTAGACACTGTCCGCATCAAAGCCGCACATAATCCGCATTGCAGATTCCGTTGCGGATTTGGCTAAAATGTTAAGTAAAATGCTGCGGAATTGTCATTGCAGATTCAGGTGCAGATCACACCCTGCTCTCTTTCAAACATTCCATCCCTGTCTGGGTATAGACCTCGAAACACATAGGTCCAGCCAGAATGATGACATATCCTGTTTGTGAAAGCAATCCGCAACACACATTACATCTGCGGATTTCATTGCGTCATTTTGAAACTCCATTGAAGTCAATGGAGAAATTCCGCAACAAGTACGCATCAAAGTCCGCAACAGACAGTGTATGCTGCGGACAGAAAATTCTGCACCGCAGCCTATGGTCCGCAGCGGAGTTTTCCGCAACGTCTGCCCAAAGATAACTAAAAAGGTCTGGAAACCAATGGACAAACTGTCTGCTGCGGATTTCCACTGTGGACTCCGCAGTGGAATTCCACAGCAATTCCGCCACGTCTGAACGTGCCCTAAGGATAATAATAGTAATTGATTATCATAATAATAATAATAATACCTAAAGTGTAACTAAACGTTTGACAAACTTCTGACATGTTATAGTGACAGGTCAGAAGTTTTGATTTTTGGGGGTCCGAGCACTGAGACCCCACCAATCACTCAAACGAAGCGGAAGAAGCGCTCGTGTGAGCACTCTTCATATCTCTTCAGCGTTTTCCGGAAAGCCAATGTATCAGAGTATGGGCTCATAGACTTTCTATTGAGCCTGTACTCTGATACATTAATTTCCAGAAAAAGCCAAGCAGACACGAAGCGGCTGAGAGCTCACACGAGCGCTTCTAAAGCTTCATTTGAGAGATTGGTGGGGGTCTCAGTGCTCAGACACCCACCAATAAAAACTTCTGACATGTCACTATGACATGTCAGAAGTTTGTCAAACATTTAGTTACCCTTTAACAAGGTGTGTTCTGCTTATGTGTATTTATGTAAGGACCCTCGTCTATGGTCATGCTCAATGTGACCAAACCGGAAGCCATGGCCCCCAATATGTGCTCTCATGAAAGACACTTCATAAGACAGCTACTTGTGCTGGCAGCCAAAGTGTTAGACTTTAAAATGCCCCAGCCATGAGTGCATATTTACTAGGGGTAAGTTTTTACATAATGCCCCTAACCAGTTAAACCAGTGACTATAGGTGATACTGGTTTGAGGAGTATTGCTGACAGACATGAATTTCACTGCCCTGTTATGCATATCAGCTGGATGTTAGAAGCAGTGTAAAGTCCACCAAACTCTGTTTTAGGCCCCATGCACACGAACGTAAAAACGCCCGTAATTACGGGCCCATAGACTTCTATTGGCCACGGGTACCTTCCCGTTTGCTTACCGGAAGGTGCCCGGGCCGTTCACAGGCTGCAGCAGTCACATGGACTGCAGCGTCATCCAGGGAGGTCGGACTGGATGTCAAAAGAGAGACGCGTCACCAGGACAACGGCCGGGGTACGTATGAACTTCTATTACTTTCAATCGCTGCGGAAACTCTACCCGAAAGGGCTGCCCCTTCTCTCTATAAAGCACTGATAGAGAGAAGGGGCTGCCGATTAGTGCAGAGAAAACGGGTCCGTAAATACAGGTGGAATACTGGTGACAACGGACCCGTATTTACGGGCATGGGTCCGTAAATACTGGTGGAATACAGGTCGAATACGCGTGACAATGGACCCATATTTACGCTAGTATTTACGGGAGGAAAAAAATATGTTCGTGTGCATGGGGCCTTAGAAAGTTGTTAGCATCCTCTATTATAACTATTTTGGGGCATCATGTCCATACCCATATTAACCCTTTAATGACCAGCCTATTTTAAACCTTAATGACCAAGCTATTTTTTACATTTTTCCATCGTCGCATTCCAAGAGCTATAACTTTTCTATAATGTTTGTTAACTTTTTTTTGGGTGGTAATAGAAAAAAAAACAGCAATTTTGCCACACTTTTTTGCATCCTAAAATTACGTTGTTTACTGTGTGGTATAAATAACACAATAACTTTATTTATAACAAATTTATATAGATTTTGTATGTTTTACTACTTTTACACAGTAAGATCTTTTTTTTTTAAATTATTTGGTTTTGTGTCTCCATATTTGAAGAGCAATAACTTTTTTTTTTCCACCGATGCAGCTGTATGAGGCCTTTTGTTTTGCTGGACGACTTGTAGTTTTTATTGGTACCATCTTGGAGTAAATGCAACTTTTTGATCACTTTTTATGACATTTTTTTTAAGGCAGGATTCATAGAAAACAGCAATTTTTTGCATTGTTTTTTATTTTATTTTTTACGGCGTTCGCCGAGCGGGTTAAATAATGTATTAACTTTATAGTTGGGGTCATTACGGACGCGGGAATACCAAATATGTGTAACTTTTTTACTTTATTTTTGTTTTTTAATAATAAAGCAGTTTGTAAGGGGAAAAAAATGGGTTTTTCTTTTACTTTATTAATCTTTTTTTAAACTTTTTTTTACCAGTCCCACTAGGGAACTTCACTATGCGATCGTACGATCGCTATTATAATACACTGCAATACTTCTGTATTTCAGTGTATTACTGCCTGTCGTGTAAAACGGACAGGCATTTGCTATGCCATGCCTTTGGCATGGCCTAGCAGGTATTAGCTGGGGCAGACCTGGGGGCCTTTATTAGGCCCCGCCGGCTGCCATAGAAGGCACCAACTCCCTGCGATCACACGCAGGGTGCCAGTGGGGTGAGAGAGGGAGTTCCCTCCCTCTCTCCAAAACAATTTAGATGCGGCGCTTGCTATTGAGCGCCGCATCTGAAGGGTTAAACGAGCGAGAGCGATACGGATATCGATCCCACCTGTTCGAGCAGGGATACTCCCAGCCCCCAGATACTAAAGGTAGCGGAGAGCAGTTAGATTTAACGGCTCCCTGCTCTGTTTATTTATTCTGATGCAGCACCGTAAAAAGGCTATTGCATCAGATTAAAGCCCGTTAATGACCGCCGTAAAAACACTATGGGGCGGTCACTAACAAGTTAAAGTATATCTCGTGACAGGTGCATTTTATGAGACCTATTGTTAATTTCAACAAGCCCTTCAGAAGTAGTTGGTTAATTTTACTCCAAAGGGATTTAGATGGAGTCCATCTCCAAAATCAAAGCTGTATGCTGTCATTTGGCTTTTGTGTAGAGGTGACATAAAGCACAAGCTTCAATAATCTCAATGGCTGCTAGACTTCCAAATGGTCTATTCATGCATCTACATTCAGGGGTGGAACGTATGGTTCAAGTTCTTACCCTTTGATCCATAACAACAGAAAAATTGCCTCTAAACCATAGGTTCTATTTGCAACACAATTTTTAAGTGTACATCTTGCACTGATCTTGAATTTCATTACATAATG
The DNA here is from genome assembly GCF_050947455.1 of Rhinoderma darwinii. NCBI lineage: Eukaryota > Metazoa > Chordata > Amphibia > Anura > Rhinodermatidae > Rhinoderma > Rhinoderma darwinii. Next base: position 94,171,471 of record NC_134687.1, on the reverse strand, counting down.
TGAATTCACATACATGCTGGACTCTTTTCAACACTAACTTCACATTTTTAATCAGTCCCTACTAGATCGCTGTCCGTACCGTGCGTGCTCTGTCTAGGACAGGCTTTACATTAGGCATTGTAGAGAATAAGAAGCAGTGCAGCATTTTGCAATATATTATGCTAGCTTACTGATGCTGTATTTGTCAGCATAGTGTCACCTGAATTAACTCCTTAATGACTTGGCCAATTTGAGTTAACTCCTTAATTGACTTACCACTTTTATAAATTAAAAATTGTTTTGTTTCGCCACATTCTGAGAGCCATAACTTTTTTATTTTTTTGTCGATTGAGCATTATGTGGGCTAATTATTGTCGGAACGAGCTGTAGTTTTTATTGGTATAATTGTTGGGTACATGCAACTTTTTGATCACCTTTTATAGAAAAATTTTGGGGAGCTATGGTGACCAAAAACAACAATTTGGGCATTTTTAAGTTGTTGTTTTTTACGACGGTCACTGATAAGTTTAACCCCTTCCTGCTCCTGGACGTACTATTAGGTCATGGTAAATGCATCGTTTGCGCTCCATGACCTAATAGTACGTCACTGGAGGATCGGCCATTTCGGCCATCCCCCTGACACATACAGGAGCTGTGACAACTGCTGTCTCGTACAGCAGTTGCCACAGCTCCTTCAGCGGGGATTGATCGCGGTTTCGCACTGATTAACTCCTTAGAAGACGCGTTCAATAGCGATCGCAGCTCTTTAGGGGTTAAACCACCACTGACGGCCGGTTACATGATATCGGGCAGCGATGGTGGCTATGGCAACCGGAGGTCTAATAATGGTGTCCGGCTATGCCATCTACGGAAGCCTAGTGGGTCCTGAAAAAATCAGGACCCACTATGCTTGCTGTCAGTGAGTAGCTGACAGCTCTAATACACTGCACAATGCATGTAGTGCAGTGTATTAGAATTGTGATCACGGCCTCCTGCCCTCAAGTCCCCTAGTGAGACAAAGTAAAAAAGTAAAATAAAAGTTGTGTAAAAATAAAAAAAAAGTTTTAATAGTAATGAAAATTAAAAATCCCCCTTTTTCCCTTATCAGTCCTTTATTATTAATAAAAATAAACAAACAAATAAACTATACATAATTGGTATCGCCGCGTCCATAACGGCCTGAATTACAAAAGTATTTCGTTATCTATCCCGCACGGTGAGCGCCACAAAAGAAAAGGCCAAAACTAGGCTGCGTTCAAGGGGTTAAATAAAGTTACATTGTAATAGTTTGGACTTTTTATTATTTTTAACATTTATTTAGGGAAGAACATTGACTAGGTGCGTGAGCCTGCTCCATACTCCCCCCCCCCCCCCCGCAGCAGGACGTACCTGGTGCATCATGGCGTTAAGGTAGCATTTATTTGAATTCTGAGTGCAGGTCAAGATGAGAATTGCCTATAACACATGAAGTCATAACTGAAGAGCAGTAAATCAAGATTTTAAAAGTTGCACTTTATCATATGTATATTGTACTTACAGTGCTGTAAAAAAGTATTTGCCCCTCACCCAATTACTTCTACTTTTGAGAATTAATCACATTTAAATGTTTAAGATCATGCAACGATAGCTGACCATACGCATATGATGTATGTCGGCTGAACCTGTCGATTTTGTCAGGACCGGCAGACCATTTAATGTGTACAATGGCATCGCGACTCTCCTTTTTCTTCATTAGTAGATAAGCCGGTACCACATGAGTCTGGCAGCCGCTTCTTCTCATCTTACTATTGAAAACTCATGCCGTGCATGCATGTGTATGTGGAGGTCGGGAGGAATAGCTGTTGGCGAAACTATCAGTCAGGCTAATTATAATATGCATCCATTTATTGTAGATAAAGATTTATTCAAAACCTACATCACCTATATGAAAATTTTATTGCCCTTCTAAACCTAATAACTGATTGTGCCAACTTGGCAGTAACAACTGCTTAATGTTTGTGATAACTTGCGATGAGTCTTTTACATTGCTGTGGAGGAATTTTGGTCCACTCTTCTTTGCAGAATTATTTTATTTGGATACATTTGGAGATTGTTTTTTTTTTTTTTATAATGAACTACCCATTTAAGATCTTGCAAGAGAATCTCAATTGAATACAGGTCAGGACTTTGACTCTGCCTTTTAAAAAACTTAATTTCTGGGTTTTTTAGCCATTCAGAGGTGGACTTTCTTGTGTGCTTTAGATCATTCTTCTGCTGCACAAACTGTGCTTAATCTTTATGTCACAAACTGACGGCCAGACATTCTCCTTCAGGATTTTCTGATAGAGAGCAGAATTAATTGTTCCATGATTGACAAGTCGTCTAGGTCTTACAGAAGCAAAGCAGCCCAGGACCATCACACTACCACCAACACCATGTTTGAGTGTTGTTATGATGTTCTTATGGTGAAATGCAGGGTTAGTTTTACACCGGATGTAGACTATTCCATAGATTCACTGTTCTCACAGTAAAGAAGGCTTGTCGCCTCTGCGGAGTGAACCTTTTTTTCTCCAGACGGAGGGAGTGCCCCCTTATTTTATGAGGGGGTTTTACATGGAACAGGATTTCACCATATTTTTTTGTATGTGCCATTAATATATTTATATAAGTTAATCATGTCCCCCCTTAGTCGTCTTTTTTCAAGGCTAAATAGGTTTAATTCTTTTAATCTTTCCTCATAATTTAGATTCTCCATGCCCCTTATTAGCATCGTTGCTCTTCTTTGTATTTTTTCCAAATCCAGGGCATCCTTTCTATGAACTGGAGCCAGAACTGAACTGCATATTGTAGATGAGGCCACACTAATGCTTTGTAAAGTGGTAATATTACAGCCCTGTCCCGCGAGTCCATGCCTCTTTTAATACACGACAATATCTTGCTGGCCTTTGAAGCAGCTGATTGACATTGCATGCTGTTATTTAGTTTATGATCTACAAATACACCCAGATCCTTCTCAACAAGTGTCTCCCCCAGTATAGCTCCCCCTAGGACATATGATGCATGAAGGTTGTTCGTACCCAGATGCATAACTTTACATTTATCTACATTAAACTTAATTTTCCAAGATGCCCAAACACTTAGTGTGTTCAAATCAGCTTGCAATTTATGAACATCTTCCATAGACTGAACAATATTGCATAGCTTGGTGTCATCTGCAAAAATAGAAATAGTGCTATTAACCCCACCCTCTATATCATTAATAAATAAGTTGAATAATAGTGGTCCCAGCACGGAACCCTGGGGTACACCACTTATAATCGGGGACCATTCAGAGTAGGAATCATTGACCCCAACTCTCTGGATACGGTCCTTGAGCCAATTCTCAATCCAATTACAAACTATACTTTCTAAACCTATAGTCCTTAATTTACCCATTAGATGTCTATGAGGGACAGTGTCAAATGCCTTTGCAAAATCCAAAAGCACTATATCTACAGCGGCCCCTCTGTCTAGGCTTCTGCTCACCTCTTCATAAAAACAAATCAGATTGGTTTAACAACTTCTTTCCTTACTAAAACCGTGCTTTTTGTCACATAATCCTGTATATAGTCCCTCAATAGCCCCTCAAACATTTTCCCCACAATGGATGTTAAGCTTACTGGTCTATAATTACACGGGGAAGACCTAGAGCCGTTTTTGAAAATAGGCACCACATTTGCCCTCCCTTGGCACTATACCAGTCACTAGAAAATCTCTAAATATTCTGAAGAGGGGGACAGAAATAACAAAACTAAGCTCTTTAAGAACTCTAGGGTGTAACCCATCTCGTGACTTGTGTACATTTATTTTATTTAACTTATCTTGGACCAGATCTACATTCAGCCAATTCAGTAGATCAACTGATATACGTGGTATATGTGGTATTGCAAATGTGAGCTGATACTTTGTGTTCTTTTTGTCAGCAGTGGTTTGCACCTTGCAATTTTCTCATGGATGCCATTTTTGCCCAGTGCCTTTCTTATTCTGGAATTGTGTACATTGACATTATCTGAGGCAAGGAAGGCCTGCAGTTCTTTAGATATTCATCTGAATTATTTTGTCACATCCTAAATGTGTCGTCGATGTGCTATTGGTGAGATTTTGTTAGGCCGGCCAACTCTTGGGAAGGTACGCTACTGTTCAAAGTTTTCTCCAATTCTGGATAATGGCTCTCACTATGGTTCGCTGGAGTCCCAGACCCTTACCAATTGCTTTGTAACCCTTTCCAGACTGTTAGATTTCAATTACTTAGTTTCACATCTGTGAGACCTTCTAGCCTGCTTTACATTGCCAGACAAGTTATATTTAAGTGATGTTTAGATTGAACAGGTCTGGCAGTAATTCTGCCTGTGTGCGGCTTGTGAAATTGTAACCAATTGTCAATTGAATTTGGTTAACTGGTTGATTTAGTAGCTAAGGGGGCAATTACTTTATCACATAGGGCCAGGTAGGGCTAAACAGCATTTTTACTTCAATAAATCAAATTTGTGTTTACTTTTGTGTTTAATTTTTGTCTAATATTAAAAGTAGTAGCACTGTATATGTATACCACAAAATTTAGGATTTATTATTGCCAGAATAGATGTCTGGCAATTGAATTTTTTGCTATTGAAAGTCAGGGTTCACCCTGTACAATAATAACTGCAAATGTGCAGAAAACCTTGTTGCCTTGAATTCATTGCTCATTGAGGCATCTTCATTTTATATGTATCCAGCTGACCTGGTAACATTTATATTATATGATATTCATAAACTCACTTGAGCAAGGTACCTGAAGCATATTACATGTTTCCAGCTGCATTTTCTATGGAAAAATGCTTATAATTTGCAATTTATTACTCTAGATACTTCTGTTAAATTTGAAATAGCCCAAATACAGCCATTCTTCCAAAGTGAGTATTCCACACTAAAAAAATCATCTATCAAAGACTTGTTTATAATTAGTGTTCCAAATAAGTTTTTGCATCAGTGCCACACCAGCCAATCTTTAGTTGAAAGGGCATAGGTATAGAGATGGCTATACACGTAAGATAACGTTTGGAAAACAGCTATTTCTCTTGACTGCACCATAAATACACACAATACGCAGCTTAGAATATATGTATTTCAATAAGAGAGGGGAATAAACCTTTGCCAGACACATCTGACAGTGGCTTATCTTCCGCGGGAACAAAATATTGAGGATGTTGAAATCTAACAGACTCGATCCCACCTCCCTGAAATCTGCTGTCAGGGGGGAGTTGGGAGACCTCTATACACAATATAGTGTTGACCAATCAGTAGACCTTTACAGGCTTGGAGGACTTTTATCTAATGTGTTTGGCTGGCGTTAGGCCACTTTAAGCTATGAAACTGAAGCAAATCTTACTGAATTGTAGAAAAACTCTTAGAAGTAAGCAAAACTTAGCAAATCAAGCTCAATTTTCTTTGCATAATTATAGTATACCTCTGCCAAATTACCACCAGCTTTATGGACCAAGACATGTAGCACTTGGCTTCTCTTATTCACCACTTGTAGAGGGTATTTTGTGTTAGTTTTACTATACGACACATTCCATCAGGATTTGTGCATCTTTTCCAATATGTGGAGCAGATGGATAGGTTTCAGCTAAATCTGTGTTTGCATATTTATAAGGATAATTTTTCATAGCGTGGCTATATTCACACATGGTTTTACTTTGTTATTAACATCTCTCACTCAGGCTACAATATTTTGTGGATACCTTCCCCTTTCTTATAATAATCATAAAGGGTTCAATTATCAAAATGGTGTATAATATAAAATGATGTATAATTCCAAATATGTGCCATATCTAGCAATATAGTGTTATCTTTCTGAACTATACAGAGCTATATCTTTCTGACTATTACAGGGGTTTTTTTCTTAAAGAAAATCTGTCACTAGTTTATTAATTTCAGTGTGATTTGTTTTTTTCAAAAATTTTTATTATTTGTAAAGTTATGAAAAATGTTTCTAAATATGCTAATGTGGCTCTAATTGCCAAATAGGAGGTGACTCTTTCTTTTCACTCTGGGCGGTGCAATGTTTTCTGTATCACACTGTCCTATCAGCATACAGCTTCTACCCCTTCCCTGTCCAGCAACACCGCCTGATCATATAGTATACATCTATTCCATTCCTGACTGTGTATTCAACTGGTGATACCTCCGGCTGTCCACAGCTGGAACCACTGTTCTAGGTGATCCACAGCCAGAGATATGGCTGTTTGAAGCGATCCCCCTTCCCTCCAGCCTCAGTCTCTCACACTGTGTGAAGCAGCTTCATGCTGATAGGACAGCGTCAGAGGCTGTCAGTTAGCTCTACCTCAGAAAAATCGCTGCTGTTACCTCCCAATTGTCTAGTATAGCCTCATTTGCATATTTAGAAAAAAGCTCATAACTTTTAAAATAATAAACATTATGGGACACAATTTTCACTAGCATTATCAGTGTGACAGCGCCTATCAGATTAGCTTGGAGATAGGGCATTACTAAACTAGTGACAGAGCCTCTTTAAACCAAGGACACAGTTAAGCAGTTATACCATTATAACATACATATGAAGTCTATTGTAGGAAAATTACCTATTGTTTTTTCTTATTTTCCATGTTGCAGTTTTTACTCTGGCCACGAAGTGTCACAGTAGGCTGACACTTCCTGTTTTGTAGAGATAACTTTTCAGCTTGTGCTGTATACACTGTGGGTAGAGTCAGCAGTTATATAATTAGCAAAGGGCAGACTTACTTTATATAGGCCTTATTACATGGGCCAATGTTTGGGCAAATGATCGTTCATATGAACACACGTTCCCAATCATTGCCCTGTGTAAACAGGACAACGATCAGCCGATGAACGAGCAAACGCTCGTTAATCAGCTGATCTGCTCTTTTATGCAGCATTAAAAATCATAGATGTCGGCAGAAGCACATCTTCCTGTATAAACAGAGATATGCGCTGCTGACATGATGTATGGGGACCAACGATCGGAGTAATGAGCACTTGTCCCCATACATAAACAATTATTGAGCAAATGAGCGCCGATCAACGAGCAGTCCCGTTGATCGGCGTTCGATTTCACGGCCCATATCGGGCCGTGTAATAGAACCTTAAGGTAACACTTCTATTATAAAGCTCTAGGCAGATAGCGCAGGATCCCACCATTACAATCAGTGATTGGGACAGCTCCCTCTTCTTGCACAGTGACTACTGTGCATGACACAGAGCATCCTCACAGCCCTCTCCATTACAATCAGTGATTGGGACAGCTCCCTCTTCCTGCACAGTGACTACTGTGCATGACACAGAGCATGCTCACAGCCCTCTCCATTACAATCAGTGATTGGGACCGCTCCCTCTTCCTGCACAGTGACTACTGTGCATGACACAGAGCATCCTCACAGCCCTCTCCATTACAATCAGTGATTGGGACATCTCCCTCTTCCTGCACCGTGACTACTGTGCATGACACAGAGCATCCTCACAGCCCTCTCCATTACAATCAGTGATTGGGACAGCTCCCTCTTCCTGCACAGTGACTACTGTGCATGACACAGAGCATGCTCACAGCCCTCTCCATTACAATCAGTGATTGGGACCGCTCCCTCTTCCTGCACAGTGACTACTGTGCATGACACAGAGCATGCTCACAGCCCTCTCCATTACAAATCATTTTCTGACTGAATTCTCCTATGTCCAGGGGGCTGCTGTAAAGCAAATGCCTGGGACTGCTGTTACAGCAACTCAGGCAAAATGACTGTGCATATAATCATGTAAATAAAATAAAATTAAATTTGCAATCAAAAAATAAAAACATATTCGGAAAAAAAGCATGTTTCTGTACTTAAGAAAGACACATTTGTAGGTTAAAACCCACTGTATACATCGGTGTCCCCTTTTTCCCTCAACTCAATCTTTTTCAGCATTATTAGGGACACTACAAATAATGACAACTGAAATGAGCACAGGACATAAGCACAGTTTGTAATATATGTTGTGGAGCAGTCTGGATTCCAAGAGCCAATTCCTGGAACGGAGGCAATGTGCTTGCCTATGTCTAGTGTGCCCTTGGATGATATATGCCTAAATATATTCCTGTTTATATATACCTCTGGATGGAAACAAGCAGCACTGTTAATAGCTATGGTCCCAGTGGCAATTTCTTGGGGACTATTGCTGCAATGCATATATTACATTCAGTGAGTACATCCCCAGCTCATGTAATATAGTGTTATTTATCTGTTTAGTAAAAAAATACCAACACCTCAACATTTTCATATACAAATATGTATGCTAATTGTCAGCATAATACACATTTTCTATCTAAGCGGGACACATATACTGAACATTTTATTTGCCTGACCTTTTCGTATATAAATGTGGCCGCCCTTAATGCTTGCTTATTCCTTTTGTAATGTCCCACAAAACCAGAATCTTCTTTTCATGTCTCAATTGTAAGCACTGCATATCATGTCAGCCTGAAAATAGTGGACAGTCACTTTCTATGAGATACCAAAACATCACAACTGTTTGTATGTGTCAGCCATGGTCATTTGATTTGCTACCGTATTGAGTAACTATTTGCCTTTGTGTCTCCTGTGTAGACAAATCAAGTGTGCAAAACAATTTTCAAGTAAGCTGGACTGTTGTGGGCACAGAATGAACTTAATATGGATGTAAAAGAACGTAGGCCTTATTGTTCCTTGACAAAGAGCCGGCGGGACAAAGAAAGACGTTACACAAATTCTTCGGTGGACAATGATGACTGTAGAGTGCCTACACAAAAATCGTACAGCTCCAGTGAAACCCTGAAAGCTTTTGATCATGATTCTTCACGGCTGCTCTATGGAAACCGGGTGAAAGACCTGGTTCACAGAGAAGCAGATGAATATACCAGACAAGGTACGTTCTTATATGTGTCATGTATATTTATACAGGCTATTAATTTAGCACCTGAGGATCAACCTTGACCATTGCATAAAATAATATCAAATATATTTGGTCTTTTAAATCCTCCTGTCTGCAAAAAGAAGATCTTTCAAACTTTTCTGATGGCACTAGATAATATCTTCTGCAAAGAAATACAATCTACATGACTTACGGTAGGCCAAAAGAGCGCAAATATAACAGTGTAATAGATAAAATAATTCCTTTGAATGCATTATGCTTATCCGGTACAGTATGTGTTATATGGAAGATCAACCTTTCAAAATGTATATCCTCTTTTGTAATGTTTTATTTTATTTTTTATTCGTAATGCATTTAAATCCTATTTTATTGTGGCAGCTTTTTTTGCAGGAAGTGCACTCATATTATTGGCGGTTCAAACACATTAGCCTATTACGGCATGTGAAACTGGTCTTATACTCAAAATTGGCCGATTTTGATTACATGTGTTTCCCTTAAAGAGTCTCCTAGAAATCATTTTATCCTCTGTCTGTCTTTATCTAAAGAGGATGTGTTTTTTTTAGAAAACCAATTTCGAAACTAATAGAGGAGGGTCCCATGTTCAGAGCCCTCATCTATTAGCCAGAGTGGAGAGCATCTCTCGCTCTGGAGGACCCTGCACATCCGTGCATTACACTGACAGACCATTTATTTCAATGTCATCTTTGAATTAGCTTCTCAGTAACTGTAAAACTTTGTTATTGATGGAATGTACTGACAAAAAAATTGTTGGTCTTCACTTTCTGGGAAGCTTACATAAAAAATTACAGCTAATCTTCCAGCCGTCCATTTTGCACATATGGACTCTAACTCCTAAGTTACTGCATATAGTCATTTTTATGTTTTGGGTGCAATTCCTCTTTAAAGAGGCTCTGTCACCACATTATAAGTGCCCTATCTCCTACATAAGGAGATGGGCGCTATAATGTAGGTGACAGTAATGCTTTTTATTTAAAAAAAACAATCTTTTTTCACAACGTTAGGAGCGATTTTGGTTTATGCTAATGAGCTTTCTTAATGCCCAAGTGGGCGTATTTTTACTTTCGACCAAGTGGGCGTTGTACAGAGGAGTGCATGACGCTGACCAATCAGCATCATGCACTCCTCTCCATTCATTTACACTGCACTAGCGATATAGTTATATCGCTATGTGCAGCCTCATACACAAGCCCTAACATTACTACAGTGTCCTGATAATGAATACACATGACCATCCAGCCTGGACGTCATGTGTATTCAGAATCCTGACACTTCTGAATCTTTTCTGTGAGATTTACAGCAACGGATACGAAATCTCGTTTACCTCGTAATAAAAATACGCCCACTTGGGCATTAAGAAAGCTCATTAGCATAAACTTAAATCGCTCCTAACTTTGTGAAAAAAGATCGTTTTTTAAATAAAAAGCATTACTGTCACCTACATTACAGCGCCAATCTCCTTATGTAGGAGATAGGGCACTTATAATGTGGTGACAGGGTCTCTTTAACATTTGTTACCCAAAGGCTGATCTTTGGGCCCTTTCCTTATGAATAGGGTACAGTTTGAATATACACATATATGAATACAATACTTGCACAGATCCCCATGGACATGTTTCACATCTGATGATCTATGTTAACAAAAGATGTCATATTTGACAAAGAACACACACATATATACATATGCAGTATAAAATACTTTGTATGCTTTTCTAACATGCAAAACTCATAATATTTTCAAAAAAGAAGTTCAATTGTACCACAACCACCGCATGGTAATGTGTTTGATGTAACAACAGTATAAGTGCACAAAAATAAAAGGGTATTTTTGGATCAATGCAATTGCTTCATAAAAAAAACATGTGGAGTAGAAGTAATTGGATTGACTGAGATGATTAAGGAAAATGCAATTTTACAAATCTAATCATAGAAATGGGCCATACTAAGGGTCCTTTTACACCAGCCAATTTTGGCAGTACAAATGAGCGCTGATTAACGAAACAACTCGTGGATCAGTGCTTGTTTGCTCTTTTCGCAAAGAGTTACAGACATTAAAAATAGGGGACGAGAGATCGTTACTACGATCATTCGTTCCCAAATATTTCTATCACGATGGCAGAATGTCTCCCTGTTTACATAGGGAGATGTGTTGCTGACAATGATAATATTTTATGCTGCACAAATGATACGATCAGCCGATCAATGAGTGCTTGCTTGTCCATCGGCTGATCATTGCGCTATTTACATAGGGCAATGATCGGGAACAAACGTTCATATGAAATCTTGTTTGCGTGATCATTGGCCCGTGTAAAAGGGTCTCTACTGATACAAGGACTGGTTAAAACACCAGTTCCCAGAAGGATGGAGACAAGCCACAATCTCAGGTCACACAGTTGCAAGATACTGAAGAACAGCCACTCTCGCACCTCAAATTTCTGAGGGGGTTGCTGCTTATTATTATCATTTCACACTAAAAAGGCTTCTATAAGGTGCAAGTCACATGATAATTTGTAGTGCACCCTGCTGGCTTGCAGCATATAGGTCATACCTATGCTGTTAGAACAGGTGGGTTGCCCAGCACCTTCTAGGAGCATCACACAAATAATCAGCATCCTGCACAAATAATACACGAGGTGTTAGTTATTAATTTGGCCAAATGTACAAAAGGTATACAACGTTGGCGGGTGTATAAATTCAATATGTTTTTCATGAATTTTCACTTAAATAGGAAATCAGAAAATCATTTAAAGTGTATCGGTCACCTAGAAAAGATTGGAACCAGTGACATCACAAGTTTGAATTTTGGTCCGGCCTACAAAATTGCTGCTACCATTAATTGTAGGAGACTTCTGCAAATGTAATTTTGTCTCTATGTGCACAACAATTAGGCAGTGGCAAAATACGAATGTAATATTCTACATATATACAGCAACAAAACAGCAATTTGTAACTGTGCAATATTTTCCGTCACTAAATTTATCAGGAAGTCCAGACAAAATAACCTTCGGATATGTCAGAGATACTTGTAAGAAGATCCCATTGTTGTAATATATTTAAAGAGGCTATGTCACCACATTATAAGTGCCCTATCTCCTATATAAGAAGATCGGTGCTATAATGTAGTAGTGACAGTAATGCTTTTTATTTAGAAAAACTATATTTTAAACCACTTTATGATCGATTTTCTGCTTTATGCTAATGAGTTTATTAATGCCCAAGTGGGCGTATTTTACTTTAGACCAAGTGGGCGTTGTACAGAGGAGTATATTACGCTGACCAATCTTACACTTCTCTCCATTCATTTACACTGCACTAGCGATATAGTTATATTGTTATGTGCAGCTACATACACAAACACTAACATTACTGTAGTGTCCTGATAATGAATATACATCACTACCAGCCAGGATGTGATGTTTATTCAGAATCCTGACACTTCTGAATCTTTTCTGTGAGATTCCAGCAAGGCAAGCGTAATCTCGTTTGAAATGACAGGTTACATCGTAATCTCGCGAGATTACGCTTGCCTTGCTGGAATCTCACAGAAAAGATTCAGAAGTGTCAGGATTCTGAATAAACATCACGTCCTGGCTGGTAGTGATGTATATTCATTATCAGGACACTACAGTAATGTTAGTGTTCGTGTATGTAGCTGCACATAACGATATAACTATATCGCTAGTGCAGTATAAATGAATGGAGAGAAGTGTATGACGCTGATTGGTCAGCGACATACACTCCTCTGTACAACGCCCACTTGGTCTAAAGTCAAAACACGGCTACTTGGGCATTAAGAAACTCATTAGAATAACGGATAAAAATCGCTCATAAAGTGGTTTAAAATAGATTGTTTTCTAAATAAAAAGCATTACTGTCACCTACATTATAGCGCCAATCCATTTATATAGGAGATAGGGCACTTATAATGTGGTGACAGAGCCTCTTTAAGCAGTGCTTAATCGGTTTTAGTTCTCTATGTAGGCCTTTCATTCTGGAAATTAATGATGGTCTTCCAACAAAGTACTTATCACTAGTATCTATAAGTTATCAGAAGATCATTCTGAGTGCATTTCCCCTTTAAAAAATATTTTCACCAATATTTTCACCCAATAAGGGCGGGTTCACACATGGCGGAATTTCACTTAAATTCCGCTGCGGACACTCCGCAGCGTTAATCCGCAGCGGAGCCGTTTCTCCATTGACTTTCACTTTAATTTAGCAGTGTTCGTTTACACGATGCGTACAATTCCGCTGCGGAGCATAGGCTGCGGAGCGGAATTTGGTGTCCGCAGCATGCTCTGTCTGTTGCGGAGCAGTGGCGGACTGGTTGCGGACTCATGGCGGAATTTCTCCATTGACTTCAATGGAGAGTCAAAATTCCGCAATGAAGTCCGCAGATCTTATGTGTGCTGCGGAGCGTATTGTTTTTACTACCATGACATTTCTTCATTCTGGCTGGACCTATGTATTTCTAGGTCTACAGCCAGACTGAGGAAGTCAATGGGGCTCCCGTAATGACGGGAGCGTTGCTAGGAGACGTCTGTAAATAGTCACTGTCCAGGGTGCTGAAAGAGTTACGCGATCGGCAGTAACTGTTTCTGCACCCGGGACAGTGACTACCGATCTCAATATACATGTATCTGTAAAAAAACATATAAGTTCATACTTACCGAGAACTCCCTGCGTCTGTCTCCAGTCCGGCCTCCCAGGATGACGTTTCATTCTAAGTGACGGCTGCAGCCAATCACAGGCCAAGCACAGGCTGCAGCGGTCACATGGACTGGAGCGTCATCCAGGGAGGTCGGGCTGGATGCCGAAAGAGGGACGCGTCACCAAGACAACGGGCGGTAAGTATGAATTTCTTTGACTTTCACTAGGGAAAGTGCTGTCCCTTCTCTCTATCCTGCACTGAATAGGGAGAAGGGAAGCACTTTTCCTGCAGTCCGCAGCGGCCAGTCCGCATCAATTTTCTGCACACTTTGTGCAGATCCGCAGCCCGGATTAGGTGCGGCATTGATGCGGACAGTTGCGGAGGAATTCCGCCATGTGTGGTCATGCCCTTAATGTCAAGGTTATACTGACAGTGTACAGTTGTAGCCGGCTGAAGATTGCTAGAAAGGGCATGTTCCAACTTCTCATGGGAAGCAAACCAAAATTCTGTGCACGCTACTCAAAAACAATCATTCATGACAAGTTAACAAAACATTTCTCGAATATTTATGTTCACCCAACCTAGTTTAGGTAGGTGAAAATCTCAGTTATATACATATATTCTTTTTGTGATCAAAAATAAAATAGGATAAAAGTGTAACCTGGAAAATAACAGCTGAAGCAGTCAAGTTTAGAAATTACAGGAATATGAAATAAAAATGTGGCTGAATCAGAGGTTTGGAAGGGTAATGAAAATCATAAAAAGAAAAGCTGATTGATTAAAGACTGAAGATTGGTCTGAATGGAAAATATTTAAGGGTGAAGGCCAAGATTTAAAAAGGGAATTTGGACAGATGTGAACAAACTACAAATGTAATATTACTTTATATTTTGTGGTATAGCTTTTAAGCCATGCGGCCTTGACCAATTCACACCATCATTATTCATCACTATATATCAGTAATATTATGTACCATACATTTTTACAGGATTCCTCTTTAGTCTCATCTAAACCAGAATCTCCAAACACTTCTAACTATGGAGTATAAACACCCTTCTGTGGGTTTACAGAGCAACAATGATCTTTATACTTCAAATTTTCTTCGTTTAGTACATGTATTTAAAATACTTCTTTTTTACATTCGATTTGGGTCCCAAGTAAGGACTATGACCCTATTTGGAAAGGTATCTGGATTAGAGGAGTAACCTTTTCCGTCAATTCTGTCTGGTATAAGGAAAGGACAAGCAATGAGAGATACAAGAAATGGCACCCAACTGTTATATGGCACCCAAAGAAATATATAGTGCTCTTCTGTACCTTTGTATTTTCCCAAATTCGAATGAAGGCACACCAAGGAAAATAAAGCTGGCCATGTTCCTTTTGATGCTGTATTAAGAAGAGATTCTCCCCTCTAAAAGCATTATGGTGCCATACGAAGGCAATATACAATGTCATATGGTGTTTCTACAACTACGTAGTACATGGCTGAGCATCTAACAGCATTCACATGTATGCTTTTTTGCTTCTGAGTAGAGTTAAACAACATAACATACAGTTATGAGAATAAAAGCAAAGCTGCATAATTAAATAGCAGCAAATAAACGATGTATCTATTCCAGTAAGTCCTAACTCAATGCTGACTCCCACCACATGATGGATTGTCTTATTGCTGTCTTAATAAACACGCAATTACTGCACCACTACACATGGCAACCAGTGGAACGAAAAATGGGAGCGCAAGTGCTGTTTATTTATGTACACGTGCCACACATTTCTTATGATTTATTTCACATTATATTTGATATTGTTATGGGAAATGAGAATATTTAGGCAGCAATCACACGTTATTTTCAGCGTAAGGGCACAAATCTGCAAGTGGTAGTAATAATTTATCATTGTATCAGCACAGAATATTGGTCTCATAAATGCAAGGTTTCAAGCAGACTGAATAACAACTTTCAACAACTTCTCCAGTTTTTTTTTTTTTAATGATACTACTTTTGTGCTTTGTACAGGTGAAGACCAAAAATAATTTTTAAATTTTTTTTTTTTTAATTTAGATCTGTAAATTGGCTTGTTATCATAGTATGATATGTTCATCTACCTGGACATATAGGAGTTACAAAGTCTGAGACCACATTGAAAATGTAACAGAATGGGGCAGATTTACTAATGTGATGGCATCTAGACTTTGTTGTAAAATGTGCAAAAATGTGGCGCACTTCTAGCGCATAATGCTGCATCAAGTTTTAAATACTATGCAGATATTTGTGTCTCACTAAACACTTTTCAAAAGTGTCTAGCAATAGAGGTGTGACTTATAAAAAGCAGTAACTTAAAATGTGCTAAAATTTGGCACAAAAATTTACGTAAATTAAGCTAACCAAGACATGGTCTAAGGAAGAGAAAAATGTCTAACATGTCTAGCAAGATGCGCCAATGTGTCATACAGCGTTGGTCACTGGGATAAACTTAGTGCATCTTCTGACAGCCCGTTCTAAGTTTACACTGTCTAAATCTTAGACAACATTTGTAAATGTGCCCCAATGTTTTAGAATCTTAATAATGTTTGAAAAAGTTTAATAAAAAAATATTAAATATTCTGATCTTTTTAGAGGTC
Organism: Rhinoderma darwinii; assembly: GCF_050947455.1. Classification (NCBI taxonomy): domain Eukaryota; kingdom Metazoa; phylum Chordata; class Amphibia; order Anura; family Rhinodermatidae; genus Rhinoderma; species Rhinoderma darwinii. Next base: position 94,155,281 of record NC_134687.1, on the reverse strand, counting down.
ACTATTCAAATCTAAGCAAATTTGTGACAATGACCATAGACAAAAGGTCAGATTTTCTTGAATTATAGTCCTGTTCAGACAGCTCTCAGATGGATCTGATCTAGTCATCAGGGGCTTGTTGAAATATATCAACTTACAGTCATTGTTCACTTTTTATTTAGGTTTTTTTAAACGCCCACATTCACATTGCAGCAGAACATTCATACTAAAGGTAGCTACACACTTTAGATAGCTGTCGGATAAACGTGCATGTGTTTTCAAAGGGGAAAGGGGAATAAATGGAACTCAACTCCTGCAGGAACAAAGGATCGGGAATGGTCAAATTCCCGATCCTTCTCTCCACCGACATCTGACTCCGGGAGAGAGTCGGAATGCCTCTTTACACATCAGATAGATGGCCACTCCTGCAGAAATCAGCAGATTCTGCTGTCATCTAATGTGTATGCAGGGCCGGCCCTAGGATAGATGGTGCCCTGTGCGAAATTATCTTTTGGCGCGCCACCCCATCATTAAAAAAAATTCCCCATAAAAAATTATAATGCCCCTTTAGTGCCCTCATACAGTATAATAATAATAATACTTAAATATATATCACAACCCCTTCAAGGACACAGTATTTTGTCCTCTCTTTGTGCCCACAGTATTATGCCACCTGTAGTACCCCCACACAGTATAATGTCCGCTTGGTGGCCCCCACACAGTATAGTGCCCCCCTGTAGATTTTGCCTTATAGCCTCCCTGTAGACAGTGCCATAATCCCCCACCTCCTTTTTGTAGATTGTGCCATACAGCCCCCCACCTCCCCCTTTTAGACAGTGCCATAAAGTCCCCACCTCCCCCTTGTAGACAGTGCCATACAGTCTCCCACCTCCCCCTTGTAGACAGTGCCCCCAAACAAAAATTGTACTCACCTAGGCCCCGTTCCCATGACGAACTGAGCTGCTCCATGACGGGATCCTGTAGCCTAGTACAGAGTTTCCCAAACTTTTCAGACTCGAGGCAGCACTTGAAAAATAAAATTTGCTCAGGGCCCCCCTACCAAAAATTGTTTAAAGAAAGACAGAAAACGGCTAAGAACAAGCACTACACTCATTTTTGTAAGGCCAAAAAAATCTGCCTCAAAATTCCTTTAGCAACTGACAGCGTTGTGTGACCTTTTTTTTGTGTTTTTTCCTAAGCTGTTGAAGCGAATGCAAAAGACGCAGGAAAAAAAGGTCCAAACGAGCGCCACAGGTATTTTCTGCCTCCTATTAATTTCAATTTGAGGTCAGAGGCGGAAACCACTTGAAGACCATCAGCCCCCCCACTCACATTAAAATGGCCATCAGCCCACCAGTCACAGTAAAATTACCATCACCCCCCCACTCACAATAAAATGACCATCAGCCCACCACTCACAGTAAAATGACCATCAGCCCACCACTCACAGATTCCCCCTGTAGGTAGCGCCACACAATCCCTTGTAGGTAGCGCCACACAGCCCCTTGTGGGTAGTGCCACAAAGCCCCCTTGTAGGTAGCGCCAGACAGCCCCCTTGGAGGTAGCGCCAGACAGCCCCCTTGTAGGTAGCGCCACACAGCCCCCTTGTAGATAGCGCCACACAGCCCCCTGTAAAGAGCGCCACACAGCCCCCTGTAGAGTGCGCCACGCAGCCCCCTGTAGGGAGTGCCACACAGCCCCCTGTAGGCAGTGCCACACAGCCCCCTGTAGGGAGTGCCACACAGCCCCCTGGTAGGAAGTGCTGCACAGCCTCCTGCTATGGAGTGCCGCACAGACCCCTGGTAGAGAGTGCCGCAAAGACCCCTGGTAGGAAGTGCCACACAGCCCACAGCCCCCTGGTAGGGAGTGCCACACAGCCCCCTGGTTGGTAGTGCCCCATGTGTGTATAAGCACGTTTAAAAGCATTTGGACATAGGGTTTCATTAAAAAAAAATAACAATAAAAAAACCTTCAAAGGGGACTGTACATGGGACTCTACAACACTTTGTTGAAAGGGAAAAGGTTGTATCCAATGCCCCTCACCACAAAAGACTAATACATAAAGCTTTACAAGAGTCTCCAAACAGCAAACATAGTGCAGAAGGAAAGATAGTGGTAAAGGTCTTAAACACAAATAGCCAAATCCCTGACATGGGCTAAGACATTGTACACTGGATTAGTGGGAAAAAAAAGCCCTATATACTGATAAAATCCAGGTTTGACATTTATGGCAGTAAAAATAGGTTAAATGTAAGGAGACAAACAGAAAACAGTATGATACCATAGTAAAAACAATACTAAAACATGGTGTTTAGGGCAACGTGAAAATAATTGGTTACTTTTATTTACCCTGTAGTGTCCCTCCCATCCTTCAGCCAAATCTTTCCTATAAGTAATTTAAAGAAATACTGAGCAAATTAGATACACTGTATTATGACTAGTACAAGGCTTGAAAAGGTGGTACATGACACAGAAATTCTCTTTCTGGCTTTCTTTGAAGTCCTGTGTCATGCACCTCCCTCTCAGGCCCTGCAAAACACACTTTATGGTTTTTGCCAATTGCCAGAAGGGCGGATTCTGGAGATGTTCTTGAGGTGTAAATGACAGGAGTGTGTAAGTGATTGAATGTGAGGAGTAAAGGAAAGATCAGGAGTCAAAAATAACCCCAACACAGCGGGCGTGTTGCCTAGGAGTTATGGTAGTGCCACACACTGAGATGGAGACATCAGGTTTCGGTAGGTTAGTAGACGGTCAGAACGGAAGGAGCTCAGTTTTAGAAAGATTCCGTTTCAGATAGAGAGAAGACATGATGTTAGAGACAGCGGACAGACAATCACTGGTGTTTTGTATTAGAGCAGGGGTGATGTTATATGCACCTAGCATGCTCATCACATAATAAAATTCCCTAGTAGAATATCTAAGTTGGCTCCAAAGTAGAACGATTTCACTTTAATAACTGTACCTTAGATAAAAGTGCATTCATTCTTTTTTTTTGTTTCACTTATTCTCAGACATATCATGTTATCATGATCTCATTAGTTCACGATGTTAGAAGAGTAAAGCTTAGTGATTTCTAAACAATACATTTTGGGGTTTTATAATAGGATTTTAAAAACCTACTCGCTGATACTTGTTTAATACAGTGTTTTCCTTTAGGCAAGGGAAGGAAAAAAATCTTCGTTCAGACACCACTGGGAAAATAATCTTTATACACCTAAAGATTCTTTATCACTGCCAACTAATGGGTGGTGATGAGTAAGTATAATGAAAGTGAGATGAAGATCTACTTGATAAAGCACATTCACTTTAATTAGTGCTGCCGTAATGGAGATTTTTCTTAGGCAGAGATGTAAGTCACTTTTACATTGAAGCTTCCTGTTAACTAATGCATGTTTATGGGCTTAGCATACCAAATATTGAAGAATTTGCTACAAAAACTAAGTACAGTAAAAAATTGTGTAGTACCGTGTTAGCCAGAGACAATATGAAATGTTAAATACTTTTGTGTCAAAAAAGACTTTTTTGACACAAAAGTATTTAACATTCTACAAAAACTAAGACACACAGAATGAGTGTGTGTGTGTGTGTGTGTGTGTGTGTGTGTGTGTGTGTATGTATGGACTATAGGCATTTGCGTGTAAAAATGTATGTTATATGCATGTATGCATGTTTGTGTGCATGTAAACATGTATCTAAGTGCATTTATGTGAGCATTCATGCACTCATGTTGTGTGTATATGTGTATAGGCATGTATGGAAAACCTTTTATTTATATATATATATATATATATATATATATATATATATATATATATATATATATATATATATATATATATAAAATGTATGCCTGTATGTACTCAGGGCCGACCTTAGGATAGATGGTGCCCCATGCAAAATTTTCTTTCGGCGCCCACCCCATCATAAAAAAAATGCCCATTAAAAAAGTATAATGTCCCCTCACAGTAGAATTCCCTTTTTAGTGCCCCCACAGAGTATAGTGCGCCCCACACAGTTTATTGCCCCCACACAGTATAATGCCCACTTAGTCGCCCCTGTACTGTATAATGTCCCCCTCCCCTGGGTGCCAGACACAGCCCCCCTGTAGATTCTGCCATACAGCCCTACTGTAGAAAGTGCCATACAGTGCCCACCTCCCCCTTGTAGACAGTACCCCACCTCCACATTGTGGACAGCGCCATACAGCTCCCCACCTCCCACTTGTGGACAGTGCCATACAGCCCCCCCCCCCACCTCCCCATTGTAGACAGTGCCATACAGCCCCCACCTCCCCCTTCTAGAAAGTGCAATACAGCCCCCACCTCCCCCTTGTAGACAGGTCAATACAGACCCCTACTTCCCCTTTGTAGACAGTGTCATACATCCCCCACCTCCCCTTTGTAGATAGTGCTATACAGCCCCCACCTCCCCCTTGTAGACAGGTCAATACAGACCCCTACTTCCCCTTGTAGACAGTGTCATACATCCCCCACCTCCCCTTTGTAGATAGTGCTATACAGTTCCCCCACCACCCCTTTGTAAACAATGCCATTCAGCCACCACCTACCCCTGTAGAGAGTCCCATACTGCCCCCCACCACCTCCTTGTAGACAGTACCCCCTTAACAAATAAAACAAAAACGTTATACTCACCTAAGCCCCATTCCCGCAACGAACGGAGCTGCTTTACATCGCTAATGGGATCCTTGCGTAGGCCGGTGTGATGCAGTGATGTCATCACGCTGACCTGTAGCCTAGTAAAATGCAGGGCAGGGAGATACCTTAGTGGCATGGAGTTCAATAGTATCTGCATCCTAAGAATGTAGATACTATTAAATGTGGCATTGCTACCTCTGTAGCAGCTATAGCGGCTACTAGCGGCGCCACCGGGCATGGGGGGTCCCATCCCACTGACAGGCATGGACCAATGGCGTGCTCCCCGTAGCAGCCGCTATGACTGCTACAGCGGTAGTTACACCGAGAGCAGAGAAGGAGCGCCCGGGCGGAAAGGCAGCTGCAGAGTCACCGTGCCCGGGTTCTTCTGAAACACAAGTAGGGGAAGGGAGCCAGCGCAGCGCCACCTTCCACCTGCTGTGCCATTATGGCACAGGTCGCACACCCCAAGGGTCGTCCCTGTGTGTACTGTACATGCAAAGGGATATGTAAGCATGTTTGAATTTATGTAGCAAGTGTGTGAATGTTCAAGGGCATATTTGCGGATACGCTGCGTGAAAAGCACACAGTCTATCCGCCTTGGGCGCCGCAGGGAATCCTGGGCGAAAAACCGCACCAAATTGTGGTGCAGTTTTTTCGGCCGGAATGTCTGCAGCGGAAAACTGCACGTAGAAAAAAAAAAGGTTTGATACCTACGTAGCCATGGCGATGCATCTCATTCAGGCTGGCCTCCAGGGATGACGTCTCATCCCATGTGCAGCCTGTGGTTGGCTGAAGCGGTCACATGGGATGAAACGTCATCCCAGGAGGCCGGCCTTGATGAAGAAACACATAATTTTGGGTAAGTATAAGATTTTTTTCTGAGTTGCGTTTTTTCCGTCGGAATCGCTGCTTTTCCAACACAAGAAAATGCAACGTCTGCTATTTGTTTTACCTCCCTATTTAATTCAATGGGGAAAACCCGCAAAATAAATAAGCAGCGATTACGCAAATACAATTGACATGCTGCGGATTAAAAAAAACACACCTCAGGTTAATTTCTGAGCATTTTTTTTCCGCTCAGCATTTACGCAGCATGTGGATGAGATTTGTTCAAATCTCATCCACTTTGCTGCTACTGTATTATGCGGCTGATTTTCCGCAACAAAATCTGTTGCGGTAAAATCTACAGTATTTACGCTACGTGTGAACTTATCCTTACACTGACTCGAGAGCTATATGTTGCCTACTTGTACTGTATGTATGATGTAAAGTATACTGTTTATTTTATACTGTAATGTGAGCAGAAAGTAACTGAAAATATATGGGTTAAAAGCAAAACATGAATATATTAGGAAATTCCAATTCTATAGCACGTTATTATCAACAGACACAGCAGGACCAATCCAATAACGGCAAGGCTGCAGCTATCCAAATGTCCCAAAGATTCACTGTGAAAACACAGGCTGCTTTACTACTTTGCAGCCTGCATCCTTGCCATAGACTATTGTGTAGATTTACAGGACATGGAAAATAAAATTCTCAACATCCCTTCATCATATTACCATAAATTCAGAGCAATTTCTTAAAGGGATATTCCCAAAATTATACATGTTTACTTGTTCACAGGATAGGTGATAGTTTTCTGATCGCTGAAGGCCCCACCGCTGGGACCCCCACCGATCTACGGATCTACCGCAGTGAAGTGAACATTGAATGGAGTGGTGGTCGAATATGTGCACTACTGCTCCATTAAATGTCTATGAGAATGCCAAAAACAGCCCTGTACAGCATATGGTTGTTTTCATCATTCTCATAGACAGTAAATGGAGCGGCGGGTGCAGGATCTGGGTGTTTGGGACCCCAGTAGGGGTCCCCAAGCCATGATAAAATTATCACCTATCCTGTGGATGGGTGATAAATAATTAATTTGGGAATAGTTAGGAATTGTTATGTATGTAGCTTATTTGAACCTGAATTAAAACACATATAATACGATATGCTGGAAGAGCGAGCTACCGTACACCAAATGTAAGGGCTTATGCAAAAAAACCAGAAATAATACATTGATTAGGTATCCACAGTAATGTAATAACCTGTAGACAAAATTATTTTTTTCTATAGTCATGCCACAAAAGAAATGTATACATTAGACAGAAGTGAATATGTATACCTAAGTAATGGCAATTTTTTTTTAACAAAAACCAAGCACTTATACAGCCACATAAATAAAAAAAATAATAAAGTTATAGCTGCTGAAATGCAGAGGCTAAAACGAAAAAAATGTAATGTGTCATTAAAGCCCAAACAGGTCTGGTCATTAAGGTGTTAATGTTATTTTTCAGCATTTGTTTTTTTAAATGCATGCCTTAAGTGATTTTTCCATAATGGAAGTTAATATTTCTCCAGAGACCCCAGACCTACTAAATGCCTGTCAAGGACTTCGTTATTACAAGTGGTTACTATGTATACAACAGCTTTCAACAATCTTTTCTCTTTGTATGCGCTAAACAACCTCCAATATATGGGGCACACAATCTATGAATCTAGAAAAAGAAGGCATTTTTAGCTCCATACCTGCGTTTTAATCCCTCTAAAAGATAATTCTTTTAAGAAAAGTGACCTTGAGTCTTTCTAGTTCAATCTATTTTCATGTTTTGCGGCTGGTGCAGATTTCTAAGCTTAATCCATTAAAATATCTGAATGTTTCATTTAGATTGCTAAAAATGTTGCCAATGATTTTTATTTTTTTTTTGCAAATAATTTAATGCTTTATATAAGCAATCAAGTCAGATAGTATTTGCTTTCTATTTTGTATATTAATTGGAGAATTTTCTGATTCATGACCAGATCTGGAATGAGGCCATGGTTATTTTAATACTTGAAATCTTCTTGTTATCAACTTTTTCCAGAATAAATAAAAAAATATTTAACCATATTACAAGTACATTTTTGTAAACAAAAGATGCCTTATATGTATTTAACTCCTTCCCGACCGCCCACCGTCTTTTGGTGTCAGGTGGTGCAGGTCCCCAGTCTACAACAACGTCTTTTGGCGTCGGTGTAGTTGAGGCTGATGAGCGCTCGTGTGAGCACTCATCCTATAAGCAGGAGCTGTAACGAACCGCTCCTGATCTCAAAGCAGCCTCCTGAACACAGCTGGGGGTCAGAAAGCATTCGGACCCCAGCTGTTTAGCACTTTGATCACCGCGGTCCGTGACCGCGGCATGATCAAAGAGAATTCCCCTCTTTGATCATATCACCGGGATTCCGGTGATGAGATCAAACACTGGGGAATCCCTCTGCAGTCATCCCTGGGGACCTACAAAAGACCACAGGGCTGTCTGTTCCGTTTGCCTGCTGTTCGGGCACACTATGTGCTGCCCTAACAGCAGCTTGTGTCATAGTGACAAAGCGTAATATATTAGCATACAGGAGTATGCTAATACATTATAAGTAAAAAATAAAGTTATAAATAAAGTTATCCCTTAATGGGATTAAAAAAAAGAAAAGTAACAAAAAAATGAATAAATAAAAAAAGTAGCCCAAAAACGTTATTTTGCAAAAAAATATTTTATTGCCCCCAATTACATAAAAATAAAAAACCCACACATATTAGGTATCCACATGACCGTAATAACCTGACAAATTAATTTAACAGGTAATTTAGTGTGAAATGTGAACGGGATAAAAACGAAACAAGAAAAACAATGCAGAGAATCGTTTTTTCCCATATTCACGCCGTAAAAAAAATATTTTTTTACCCCCCAAACTGCGCGGAAAAAAAGATACTGTTTCTCTCACATAAAACAAGGCCTCATACAGCGACATCAATGAAAAAAATAAAAAAGTTATGTCTGCTGAAAGGCAGAGAGTCCAAAATAGAAACATGTAGCTGGTCATTAAGGTTTTTTCAGGCCCGGTCATTAAGGGGTTAACTATATTGTGTTTTCATATTTACAACATATGCTTTCTGGAAAGTGCGGACACATATGCTTCCATAACACTAGAATGAGTCCACTCGATATGCCATAAATGTGATGAAAAAGTGTGTTATTATTACATATAAGGGCTTGTTCACATCAGCGTTCACTTTCCATTTATGGATTCCGTCTGAGCTTTCCGTCAGAGGAATCCATCAACGGAAAGGCAATGGGTTTGCATTACCATTGATTTTAATGGTAATGCTTCTGTTGCTAATGGTTTCCGTTTGTCTCAGTTCCGTAACGGTCCCTTTTTTTTACGGTATCAATAGTCGACTGCGCTATTGATCCCGCCAAAAATTGGAAACCTTACGGAACAGAGACAAATGGAATCCAATAGCCACAGAAGCATTACCATTGAACTCCATGATGAAACAATGATCTCGGATGAAAATTGGATGGCATCTATGGTACCTTAGGGCATATTCATACATTTATGAAGCCAGATGTGCTTCAAAGAGGATTCAGAGTCATTGATGTACATTTCATAATGCTTTCTACTTAAAAGTGGAATAAAACAATGCCAGATTCATCAATAATATCCCATTAATGAATTTGGTGCATGCTGCATGCCAGCAATCTAATGAAGTCATTTCTTAAAGACTCTGTCAACTCCAAAAACCCCCCTAAACTACAATAATCTGTAAATTACTTGAAAGACGCTGATACCAAATCTGTAATTTTTGTCTTTCTTCTCCCTTGCATTCCCCCGCTGTAAGTCCGCAAATGGGCCGTGCGCTGCAGGCTGATGAATAGACAGGACTCCTAATCTCGGCAATATAATGGAGAATTGAGTAGAAAAATAAAACGTACAAATTCGGAATCAGCATCTTTTCATATCTTAACCGATTATTGTCGTTTAGGGGGATTTTAGGAATCTCTTTAAGCTCTGGCATTTTAAGAGTTTACGTATACAGATATATTGCTGAGTTTAATGTATAATTTATTTGCAGTAAACTCCCAAGCTCCCCCTAGTGGAGAAATAAAGCAGCCAGTATTGTATCATTTAATACTATCTATGCAGGAGATTTGGATGAAAAAAAACAGAGCGCCCGGCTGATTCATTTAGAAAATGATCAATCACAGAATGTTGGACATATTTAGAAAGTAAATAAACAATCTCTGGTCCTTCATTGTAGAGTTTGATGTCAGTAAGAACTGACGAAACTGTAAATGTAGTCTATTTTTTTGCTGTGTTTACATGGTTACATTAGAATCATAGTTTGTAGGGGCTCTGCACGTCAGGGGTGGAGATAGTACATATCCATCTGCAATGGGTTTGTAGATTAGGGAGCCCAAAGATATTTTACAAGAAAAACAGTAGTCCTTGGCATAGTCTGTTAATTTGCATGTGTGCAGTTGTGCTAATAATTCCCATGGTTTACAATTACAGTTTTTTTTTGTCATTGTCCAGAATAATGGGTGAAGGATCGATCTGGTTCATAATGAAGGCATGAGGCTGACGTGCTGCTACAGGGGCTTTCTGCTGTCTGTGTCCACTTCTGCATTATTATTACAGGACATTACCATATAGGATGACAAGCACAGGGATGCTAGACATCTAAGGTATAGGGTAGGAATAGAATGCAGTTCAGTCAATTTCAAAGTGAAATGATATAGTAGCATAAACAATATAATATAGTTGTAGGCTATAATAAAAATATCAGAGTGAATGCTAATATTGAGTCAACTGGAGGAGTAGGTGGATGGACAGGGGCTAGTGGGAGTAATCCATTGTGAGGGTGTCCTAGGGGTACAAAGTATATTACAAGGCTGATGCACTATGATACTTAGTTGCTTTAAAACAAGCACTGTCTGTATCTTTATCCTTCTCCTTATAAAATTACGGCAAAATATCTTGAGAGATACAATTCCTTATGTATGTTCCATTATGCCACATGGTAACTGTATGTTATACTGTGTTCAACTAATAAAACAAGCTTAACCCTTAAAGAATTGGAGCATACACAATAGTTCCATGTAAGTCAATTTGAGTTGTCATTTACTGTCAGTTTAATGCATTTACAAGTTCCGTCATGAAGATAACACATTGGTTTACTAGACAATGACATTATTCTCATTTTATCCTGAGATTGTAGATTTGGTCAGGGCATGTTCTGCTCTCTATTTGTACAGTACGCTTCTTGTTTCACTCAGGAATGTGACAAGAAAATCCACACTTTTGTTGCTGAGCAGTTTCCTTGGCTCCTGGAAGATTACCATCGCATTACATTGAGTTTGACAAAAGAGGTTTTCTTTTTTTCTTCTAAATTCTAAATATTTGTCAGGTAGTTGAGCCATTACCTGTTTCTTTTATTTGTATTTGACTTAACTCTGTAACAGTACTGAGTACTTGTATCGACATCTTAAGCACTGCCAGTCATGTGTTATGGCAATGAAACCTGCATTAACACTCTCTTGGGTTCTCACATAGTAGATAATGATGGTAATTATAAGGATGTCAAGATCTAATTAAAGTGTAGTTCAAACGTTAGTGAATCTACAGGAATATATGAAGGAATCGCTCGAATAACAATTCCATGTTAGTATGTTATGAGCAGGATATCTCTTTATTGCAGTAGAGATGTCTTGACAGTGGAGGGAAATTGCTAATTTGCTTCTGATTCCCTTCAAATTTATTAACAGCCTATAGTCTGTGAAGGACATAGGCAGAAGCTGTTGTAAAATATTTCATTTCTGCATCTGATCATGAATATCTCCTTTCACATGAAAGCCAAACAGCTGATTTTCTGGGCTGAGTCACGGTCAATGTAGTGGCCATTCAGAATAACGGACATTCAAATAATACATGGAAGGCTCAAGCCACCAAAATGGGAGCTGCTCTTATTAAGCACTTTTCGTTCTGGCTCATTGAGGGGAGTCCCGAGTGGGACACCCCGCTTGATGAATTCCACATGCCAAGTTGGGCTCAGCAGCTCTGCACCCAGAGATCAGCTTCCTCTTTAAAGTAATTCCCTAAAATATTCTCATATGTCCCCCTTAATGTGATCATATTAATGTTCACCTAATGTGATCAAACTAATAGACCATTTATATAGAGGCACTATTCACACTGCTTCCAAAGCTCCAGGCACCATTGACTAGAGATATTCCAAACGAGTGTCGTTTAAGTCTATGGAATAACATTGTTAACTACTCTATTCATTACAGAGACATCCGTATGGTATACATTTAAAAAATGGGATCCCTATGGGCGATGTATGCTACTGTATGCCTATACAGTGGCATACGTCAGAGCCTTCCGTTGGAGATATACATTTGGAAATACTCCTGATTTATACCTCTGATGGAAGGCTCAAATGCAGTGTTTATGGAGCCTAATTCGGTCTTCTATATACACAGTAGATAGAGCCTAATTCTATTTTCTGTGTGTATAGGTCATTTCTTTGAGAGGGCCACTTCCCTAGAAGTCCATATTTCACTGCAAGTTTGGGTGGTCGTCTTTAAAATGCAATGGACTACGTCAGAACATAATCCACCATGACCCTGTTTCACGGTTTCAAGTCTGTAAGTAACACTCAGAGCACAAATCAGGCTCAAAACTTTAAAAAAAATAATTAAAAAAAAAAAAATATATATATATATATATATATATATATAGTCAAAACCTCCAAAATACGAGACAGTACACCTTGATAGTGAAAAAGTGGATTTATTCACCACATGCGACGTTTCAGCCCTACTCCATGGGGCCTTTCTCAAGCATAACAGAACATGTGAATAGTGCACATATAAGTACCCACTTCATGGGTTAGATAATTAATACAAATTCCCATAAAACTTTATGTTTCAATCACTGACAAGTGTAAAAAACAGTAGTACATATACCTATTGATACAGTCATTGTATTCCTTCAAACCTATAACGAACATCATTTGTCATTCCTTGTATAGGTAATATAAAGTGCTAAGTGCTAATCAGTCCAGTGCGGGGGTTTTAAAATTACAAACAAGATTATATTTACATTGGGAGTAGACTCACCGTTATCGGATACCCTCATTGCTTAGGACTTCCTGTGTTTCATGTTGGACGTCTCTGTTTCTTTAGGGCGCATGCGCGGACTCAATAGTTCCGTATACGCCTACCTAGTCTCCACAGTGTAACTAAGTCATGGAACGCACAGCGTGACACGCACATCCATCGCTGAAAGTATGTCATACGCATGCTCAGTAGAGCATTCTGTCCAAGGTCAGTGTTATTAAAAACTATAGAAAAAACTTTTAAAAGTTTTACTGTATAACAATCTAAATAGTAAAGAAACACTAAACAATTCAGAATTCATCCGGCTGCCTCTGTCTTCAGTCACATCATCAATAAACACTAATGACCCAGTGCCTTTGGCAGCCATGCATGCCCATGCCATCACACTGTCTCCACCATGTTTTACAGAGGATGTGGTGTGCTTTGGATCATGAGCCATTCCATGCCTTCTCCATACTTTCTTCCTCCCATCATTCTGGTACAGGTTGATCTTAGCTTCATCTGTTCAAAGAATGCTCTTCTGCATCTGGGTTGGCTTCTTTAGATGTTGTTTTGCAAAGTCTAATCTGGCCTTTCTATTTTTGAGGCTGATTAATGGTTTTCACTTTGTGGTGAACCTCTGTATTTACTCCCATGAAGTCTTCTCTTTATGGTAGACTTAGATACTGATACACCTACAGGAGAGTGTTCTTCATTTGGGTAGATTTTGTGAAGGGGTTTTTCTTCACCACGGAAAGTTTTCTGCAATTATCCACCACTGTTGTCTTCTGTGGACGTACACACTCTTTTTTTTCAAGAATGTACCAAACTGTTGATTTGGCCACTCCTAACATTTGTGCTCTCTCTCTGATGGATTGCTTCAAATTTTTTTCAGCCTAACGATGGTCTGATTCAGTTGCATTGAGAACTCTTTTGACCTCATGTTGTGGGTTCATAACAACAGCTTCCAAATTCAAATGCCACACCTGGAATCAACTCCAGACCTTTTACCTGCTTAATTGATAATGGATTAACGAGGGAATAGCCCACATAGCCCATTAAATAGCTTTTGAGATAATTGTCCAATTACCTTTGGTCCCTTGAAAAAGAGGCAGCTACATATTAAAGAGCTGTAATTCCTTAAACTTTCCTCAAATTAGGATGTGAATACCCTCAAATTAAAGCTGAGAGTCTGCACATCGAGCCCATATTGATTATATAACTGTATATTCAATATGCTTTAGTAAACAGCTAAAATGCCAAAACTTCTATCACTGTCCAAATAATTCCAAAACCTAACTGTGTGTATATATATATATATATATATATATATATATATATAATTTTTTTAAATATAATACATCTATGTATAAAACACCACAAATTTCCTGAATGAATAGGTCTTGGCATCAGGTCAGTTGCTTGATCCTTTCAGCTATGATCAGCATCGCTCAGAGATGTCTGGCACTTGGAATCACTTCCTGTAATAAAATTGTGTGATCAGAGCCAATCATTTATTTGCTTTGAATGTTGTAACATATCTCCTGATGTCAGAAGATCACATGGCTGGAGCACTCTCCCCAATGTCCTGTACAAATATGTCTTTGAACTCAGAAACCAGTTTTACCACTTCATCCGTGATCAGCCTTAGTCAGACATATTCATCCTGTGAATATAGCACCAAATGGGTTTGTGAATTCAAGGGGTCTTTCTAACTTTCTACCAAGGACACACATCATATAGAGGTAGACTATGCAGCTATTATCAGACCCTTGGGGAGAGAATCCTAGCCCTGGTTGCTCCAATTTAATTTGTTACAGGGCGGCAGAACTCCCACCATCAAAGGAACTGCATTGTTAGCAAACAAGGAGGTACAGAATTGGAAAGAGTATAAAGGGGGGAACAAATACTAGGCCCTTCTGCCCTGGTTGGTAATACACAACACTATTTTGCAGGGCAAATGTGGTGCCTATTTTAAAAAAGGGCTCTAGGTCTTCTCCGGGTAATTATAGACTAGTAAACTTAACATCAATTGTGGGGAAAATATTTGAGGGGCTATTGAGGGACTATAGACAGGATTATTTGACAAAAACTAGTATTACAAGTGACAGCCAGCACGGTTTTACTAAGGACAGTAGTTGTCAAACCAACCTGATTTGTTATTATGAAGAGGTGAGCAGAAGCCTAGATAGAGGGGCCGCTGTGGATATAGTGTTTTTGGACTTTGCAAAGGCATTTGACACTGTCCCTCATAGACGTCTAATGTGTAAATTAAGGACTAAAGGTTTAGATAGTATAGTTTGTAGTTGGATTGAGAATTGGCTCAAGAACCGTATCCAGAGAGTTGTGGTCAATGATTCCTACTCTGAATGGTCCCCGGTTATAAGTGGTGTACCCCAGGGTTCAGTGCTGGGACCACTATTATTCAACTTATTTATTAATGATATAGAGGATGGGATTAATAGCACTATTTCTATTTTTGCAGATGACACCAAACTATGTAATATAGTTTAGTCTATGGAAGATGTTTGTGAATTGCAAGCGGATTTAAACAAACTAAGTATTTGGACGTCCAGTTGGCAAATTAAGTTTAATGTAGATAAATGTAAAGTTATGCACCTGGGTACGAACAACCTGCATGCATCATATGTACTAGGGGGAGCTACACTGGCGGATTCACTTGTTGAGAAGGATCTGGGTGTACTTGTAGATCATAAACAAAATAACAGCATGCAATGTCGATCAGCCGCTTCAAAGGCCAGCAAGATATTGTCGTGTATTAAAAGAGGCATGGACTCGCGGGACAGGGATGTAATATTACCACTTTACAATGCATTAGTGAGGCCTCATCTAGAATATGCAGTTCAGTTCTGGGCTCCAGTTCATAGAAAGGATGCCCTGGAGTTGGAAAAAATACAAAGAAGAGCAACGAAGCTTTTAAGGGGCATGGAGAATCTAAGTTATGAGGAAAGATTACAAGAATTAAACCTATATAGCCTTGAAAAGAGACGACTAAGGGGGGACATGATTAACTTATATAAATATATGAATGACACATACAAAAAATATGGTGCAATCCTGTTCCATGTAAAACCCCCTCAAAAAACAAGGGGGCACTCCCTCCGTCTGGAGAAAAAAAGGTTCAACCTGAAGAGGCGACAAGCCTTCTTTACTGTGAGAACTGTGAATCTATGGAATAGTCACCGCAGGAGCCGTCACAGCAGGGACAGGAGATGGCTTTAAAAAAGGGTTAGATAATTTCCTAGAACAATAAAATATTAGCTCCCATATGTAGAAATTTTTACCTTCCCTTTTCCCATCCCTTGTTTGAACTTGATGGACATGTGTCTTTTTTCAACCGTACTAACTATGTAACTATATATAATGGTTGGCCTATTTTAATCTTTGTTGTGGTTCCCTCTCACTTACATGTATACCACTGTTGTTCATTTAGTTCTGGATTAATTCAGCATGACTTTGGGGCCTTAGTTTACATATTCCCCACACGTATAATCTTCTGACATGTCTAATCATTCGACAGAAAATTGGTCTCAGCCCATGCTAAATAACCCAACCATAGGACTCATAGAAACTATTTAGCTATCTGAACAGGGGTGATCATAATCAATTAGGTCAATTCACCAACCGCAGAGACCCCTGCATTCAGGATATCTTTGGTTGTTCCAGTGGACAGATGGCGCCACCTATGTAATCTTCTGACTTCAGTGCATCTGTTATGGCATTTGATACAAAGGAAATATATGAGGCTGTAAATATAACAGGTACACACTGGCATTTTACACACCGTTTACAAATCCACATTCAAGATTAATGCAGCAATAATAACGACATGTAATAATTGCTTTAGAGGTTGACTGCGCAAATCTGCTACATAGCCAAATTGCTCAATGGTAACATGAAATGATTTCTATTTTGTAATTGGGACTCTAGAGAAAGTAAAAGTATAACACGTAAGGTGGTGCGTGGTAACGGAAATGTTAATTTTACAAGCATTTATTGTGCTGCTAATTGTGTAAAACACTAATGGCTATCTTAGTTATACACTCGAGGCTACACCAAAATGAGAGTAAGAAGAGACGTCCAGAGAATTATATCAGGAACCAGACGCTTTGCTGTATTAAAGCACTGATTGCATTTTAGCAAAACAAGAGCATAATGTGTACATTCGAGGTTTCTAATATTTTAGCTTGTTTTATGTCTCGGTGATTGCAGAGCAGTATCTGTACACACAGCACGTTTTCCTGCATACATCATATATCTATGATCTTCTAGGGAAGCTCCACGTGAGATTAACAATGTCTATATAGTCAGAAAATGTAAAATATAGAACCTTTGAATTATATCTTTATTATCATTGGCACTTTTTTCTCTTTTTAATTGTTTTTGCAAAACAATATTTTGTTGTTGCAAAACCATCAAAAGGCTTCTGTTGACAGATCAGTTGTTTTTATTAGTGTCTGTATTTAGAATTGGTGCCTGGTGTCTCTTAAAGGGGATTTCTCATCAGGGACATTTATGACATATCCACAGGCTATGCCATAAATGTCAGATAGATGCGGGTCCTACTTCTGGGACCTGGAACAAACTCTAAAACGGGGCCCCCTAAACCCCGTTCTACTGCTCTGTGTTTTGGCTGAATCGTATGATCTCCGACCATGAATTATGGAAACAGCGTAGCTCGCTGAGCTTCTCTGTTTCTCTAGCTCCCATTGTAGTGAATGGTAGTTACGGAAGCAGCGTAGCATGCAAGCTACACTGTTTTCGTAACTACCATTCAGTTCTATGGGACTTACGGTAACAGCGTAGCGCAGTGAGCTACGCTGTTTCCGTAATTCATTGTCAGAAATCACACGCTTCAACCACAACACAGAGCAGTAGAACGGGGTTTAGGAGACCCCGTTCTAGAGATCGGTGCGGGTCCAAGAGGTGGGACTTGCATCTATCTGACATTTATGACATATCCTGTGGATATGTCATAAATGTCTCTAATGGGGAAACCCGTTTAAATTTGATTATCACACTTCTTTATGCAATAATACAAAGGTTTATGCTAGATATTTCTAAATGTAAAGTTTCTTTAATAACAGAATTCCCGCAATGTGAGCAAAAATAATGAAAACTGAAATGTGAAAACTATGCAGAAGATAGTAAACTTCTCATCTCTTTAGAGTCTTGTCAGGATTTCTATTACTAGAAAAATGTTTATTGCTGACTATAAAAGGTTGTCTATTTTCAGCTGTTAGACAATAACATAATCCAGGGGGCAGTGGCGTAGCTAAAGGCTCATGCGCCCCGATGCAAAAGTTCTTACTGGGCCCCCCCCCCGCAAACTTCTCATGGCCGACAGCCCGCAGCTTTTAGTTGCATCGCTGGGACTCCTAATTGACCAAACAATGCAGCACTAGCAGCCATGGGCGTCACTAAGGTCTTAAAACATCAGGGGAAACAGCCCCAATACATATGTGTCCCCCCCAAGAAAATGTGTGTGTGTATATGTGTGTATAGGAGACAGCATATCTATAGCACTACGACCCTATAAACTATGGATAGGATTAGATACAGTGGCTCAGCAGACAGTATCACACGATAGGATTAGATAAAGTGGCTCAGCAGACAGTATCACACATTAGACGTAGGGCCCAGCTCGCTGACATTGCGGCTCCAGCGCTGGACCCAGGAAAGTAAGAATAATAATTGTTTTGCTTCTTTATGTGTTACTAATTATTTTTGTGTGTTATTTTACAAGTTCAGTCATTGGACTACGCGGATTCGAGGACTACTTCAATTACATCGTTTTTTTAATTCTTAATAAAATGGTTAATGAGGGTTCTGTGGGTTTTTTATTTCAATTAAATATTTTTTCTATGTCCTTGTATTTTTTTAAACTTTATTATTACCACTTTAGTAATAGCTGCTGGCTGATTGACAACGTCCATTACTAAGGCGGGGCTTAATGTTATGCCGGTGCAGAGGCTAACACTAACCCCCTTTATTACCCTGGTACCCACTGCCACCAGGGGTACTGGGAAGAGTAGGGTACCAACCAGTACCCGACCATCTGTAGTGATGGACGGGCACTGGGGCAGCCGCAGGCTTGTAGTATTAGGCTGGGGAAGGGCAAAAACAGTGGCTCTTCCCACCTTGGTAATGCTGCCTGCTTCTGCTATGTTGTATCTGGCTGATTATGAAAATTGGGAGGGGACCCCACATCGTTCTTTCCAATTTATTTATTTTAAATGACGTGTGTTTTTCATAACCAGCCAGATACAATGGAGCAGCAGCAGGCTAGCATTACCGGGGGGGGGGGGGGGGCGCTGTTTCTGGCCTCTCAGCCTGATAATACCATCCCGCGGCCACCCCAGTATCCGACCATCACTACATGGTCAAGTACTGGATCGTAGCCGGCTCTTCCCGGCATCCCTGGTGGCTGTGGGTACCAGGGTAATGATGGGGGTTAGTGTTAGCCTCTGCACTGGCTAACACTAAGCCCCGCCTTAGTAATGGACGCTGTCAATCAGCCGGTGGCCATTACTTAGGCGGTAGTAATAAAAGTTTAAAAAAAACACAAAGACATAAAAAAATATTTATTGAAATAAAAAACCCCCACACAACCCTCATTAACAATTTTTTGATAATAAAAAAAGGCGTCATCGAAGTAGTCCTCGAATCCGAAGTATTTCACCGACCGAACCTGTAAAAAAACACAAACACAAAAAAACGATTAGAAACACATGTGGTAGGCTTAGACACATGGCCCATGTGTGATACGGTCTGTTGGACCCAGTATCTAACTAAGCCTACTACAAGGTAGGCTTAGATACAGGATACAGGGTCCAGCAGACAGTATTCTTATACAGTTTAACATTACTGTCTGCTGGAGGCTTGTATCTAAGCCTACCATGTGGTAGGATTAGATACAGGGTCCAACAGACAGTATCACATATGGACCCTGTATCTAAGCTTGCCATGTGGTTATGTAAGATGCTTAGATACAGAGTCCCAGCAGACAGTAATCTTATACAGTATAAGATTACTGTCTGCTGGGGCCCTTTATATAAGCCTACCGTTTGGTAGGCTTATATACAGTGCCCATCACACAGAATCACACATGGGCCCTGTATCTAAGCCTACCATGTGATTGGCTTAGATACAGGGCCTAGCAGACAGCATCACACAATCTGTGATCCTTTATCATGGGCCCCCTAAGCCTGCTACATCACAGGCTTAAAGGGGGTTTCCAGTGCCTGAACATTGATGGCCTATCCTCAGGATAGGCCATCAATAGCTGATGGGTCGGGATCCGACTCCCGGGACCACGGCAATCAGCTGTTTTGAAGGGGCCACAGTGCTTGTACGAGAGCTGCTTCCCCTTCATTTCTCTCACTTGCTCACACTGTTAGTCGCCAACACGGATTCACAGTGTGAGCAAGTGACCGGAATGAAGGATAAGCAGCTCTCGTACGAGGGCTGCGGCCCCTTCAAAACAGCTGATTGGCTGGGTCCCGGGAGTTGGGCCACGACCTATAAGCTTCAGCAGACAGGGATATTAATCTTACTCTCCTCTTCAGCCACAGCGGAGGTCCTGTCCTTACTCTATCCAGTGTCGGGATGTTGAGCGCGGTGCATAGCGTTGTGACATCAGGACCTCCGCTGCGCTCCGGAACCAGGCGGGTAAGTACTGTAGGTTACTATAGTAATGGGCGCCCGCGGCCCCAGTTAATATAGTAACTTTTTACTGGTGTCGTGCGGGGGGGCTGCCGCTAGGTCGACCGCTGCGTCCACTATAGCTACTCAACTGCCAGGGGGTTATGCTGCTAGGACCCAGTCATTTGGCTGTTATCAGGGAAAATCTGCCTAGTGCTTATTTTCTCACCGCAGGCAAAAGGAGCCACAGAAGAGCCACAGTAGAGCTTAAACCGCTCTTTATAGCAGCTCTCCACTCTGGCTAGACGTTCCAAATCAGGAAGATATGGAAAAGACAAGGGACAATGTATTTAATTATCATACTTAGACACAAACCAGAAATTCCAATTTTAGTTAGCCCCTCTGTCACCCCCTAAAGTCTATTTTACCAGTAGTCCTGTGTTGCAAGACTCCCAATATTTTGCCACTCAGCTGACTGTAGGGCATGAGTATTGAGTGGCAATGTCAAGAACTGCCTGGGAGACTGCATTACAACTATTTTCAATGCTATAAAGTACTGATCCAGTAGAGGGAGTATTTCTAATATAGAACTTCAGAGGGAGGGAAGGGGCAAAATATATTTTTACACTTGAAAGGATACATTACATATACAAACTGGAATATGCTGTTGTACAATTGTTTTATACTGTATACTCTACTTTTTAAGCAGGTTAAGAGGAGGGTGAGTTTATATATTCGTTCTGCATCCTCAGTGTCTAAAACATAACAACTAGAACATGACTGGCCTTTAAAACTGGAATATACACTAGAGTGAAAATGAAAATAATGTTAGCCTATGCATGTTCAGGCTAAATTGCCAATTATATATGTGGCTAATATTGCTTTTGTAACCTTTAAGAAATTGTATGTGATAGATTACTGTTTATTTCCCCCCTTTGTTTAACGTTCTCAGGGTTTTAACTACATTTACACAATGATGCAGAAATGCCACTGGATTTGCACACTCCATAGCTTTATCAATAAAAATTAGCTTTGGATACCACTGATGTAATTGAAAGCACATTCTTTAGTGTTATAATCTTATATATTTGGCTTTATATCCTAACATAAACTTTTATTTACTAACAAGTTCAGTCCTACCAGTGGCGCTAAGATATAACAAAATAAGATGTGCATTTTTGTGAAAATGTTAGAGATTCTGCATATTTAAAGATCTTCTTGCTCTTTGAAGAGTTGCAGAGCCGTATAGCCATTCACAATGACCTGGAATTTATTTCACCTTCTGAATATTTTAACAAGGTGCTTTACTCCACTAAGGTGAGTGACAATTTAAAGGAAACCCAAATAAACATGATTACTCCTTATTTCCCATTTTATAGGGTGCAGTAAAATATTTATATAATATTTATAAAAAGTTAAATATTCAATTAATATGCAGATTGGCCAAACATTTCAGTAAGTTTTGTTGCAGGTAAGGTTTTACCTTATAAACCCACTATACTTGCAGTAGTTTCTGTACATGATCCATACATATGTGGCTACATAGTGAGAATAGCTGAAAAAGAAGACATATGTCCATCATGTTCAATCATAGGACAAAAAGTGGGAGGGATTAAGAGAAGAAAGGAATAAAGAATTCAAGTTATCCCTGGTTGATCCAGAGGAAGGCAAAAATAAATTGTTTTAGGACGTGTTCCAATATACTCTTAAAAGGCATCTGTCAGCAGTCTTAAACCATCAAAACTGCTGACAGCGCTACATAGAGAAGGGGAAGGGCAGTGTAACAATACCTGTTGTGTCAGTCATGCAAGTTGCATGACCGAGGAATCCATGTTTAATGCCCCCGGCGCCGGAGTCGCATGTACCTCTCTATGCTTATGAGTGACGTCTCTAGTGTCCAATCAGGCTCTCCTCACTGAACATGGACAGCCCCTCCAGTTTGCTCTGAATGACACCTAAAAAATGATCACAGATTCCCTTAAAAGTGTCACTGTCATTTCATCTTCTCCGCTTCTGCTAAAACCATTTCCTTCAGTGGAATGTTCGTCAGCTTCACAGATTTTACAGTAAAGAACTCTTTTTCCAGTTGGAGACTGAACTTTTTCCCCTCAAGTCAAAGAGGACGAACCTCCTCCCCAATTTATTGATTTAACCTGAGAGTGAGCAGCTGTCAACAGTATATTTTTTTATGGATTATTTCTTTATTTGCCCAAGTTAAGATGGGTCAAAACCAGTTAAATTAAGGATCGTCCTTTGTAGGGATATATGAAAAGGCACGACTTTTTGACATATTTATATTTACAGAGTCACTTATTTTTTTTCTGAAGGAGACACTCACACCCAAGAAATTGACTGTTCCATTATGTCAATATACCCATATCCCTAACTTGTTCAAGTGTAAGCTTTAATTACATCAAAAGTTTCAAGTATGTTTGAAGTAATACTTTGTATTTTATGTTGTTCTTTATATGTAAAATATTCTACAATATGTACTGCTGAGTTATTTTTGGAATACAAGTAGTGTAAATGATTATAGTGCTTTGAAAAAGTATTTATTTATTTAATATAGTCCCAATTTCTTCTATTTTTCCATATTTGTCACACTTGAAGGTTTCAGATCATCAAACTACTTTTAATACTAAACATAGATAGCTCAAGTTAACAAAAAATAGTGTTTTTAAATGATGATTTTATTTATTGAAGGAAAAGTGTTGTTCAGCCCTACATGGCCCTATGTGAGAAAGTAATTACCACGTTATCTACTAATTTAACAAATTAACCAAATGCAGAAGACATTTGGGTTCAATTTCACTAGCCACATTGAGGCATGATTACTGCCACACATGTTGAATCTAAACATCACTTAAATAGAACCTGTCTGGCAATGTGAAGCAGGCTAGAATTTCTCGAAAAGCTGCACATGATGTCCCGTTCTAAAGACATTCAAATACAGATGCCAAACAAAGTCCTGAAAGCCATTATTTACAAATAGAGAAAACTAGGAACAGTGATGAACTTTTCCAGGGCCGGCCTACCAAAATTTAAACAAAAATACATTGACTCATCTAGGAGGTCATAAAAGAACCCAGATGTAAAGAACTGCAGGCCTCACTTGCCTCAGTTAAGGTCAATTTACATGATTCCACAATAAGAAAGGCACTGGGAAAAAATGGTATCCATGGGAGAGTTGCAAGTCCCAAACCAAGCTGACAAAAAAGAACACAAAGACTCATCTTGCATTTGCCAAAACATCTAGATGACCCCCAAGACTTTTGGTATTATATTCTGTGAACTGATCATTTAAAGGTGGAACTATGGGTCTTGTTATATCTGGCGTAAAGCTAACACCGCATTCCACCATAAAAAGGTCATATCAACAGTCAAACATTGTGGTGGTAACTTTGCATCTGCAGAACCTGAATGCCTTGTTATAATTGATAGAAATAAGATCCTGAATGAGAATGACTGACCCTCATTTCGTGACATAAAAGGATTTAGGTCACAAAATGAGTTGGGTTATGCAAGAGGACAATGATCCAAAGCACACAAGCTAGTCTACCTCTGAATGGTTTAAAAGAAACAAAATTAAGATTTTGGAGTGGTCGAGTCAGTCCTGAGTTGAATGCCGTTGAGATGCTGTGGAAAAACAGACAGTTCATGCTAGAAAAATCCCAATGTAGCCAAATTAAAACAATTCTGCAGAGAAGAGTGGGCCAGAATTCCTCTACAGCAATGTAAAAGTCTCATCACAAGTTATAGCAAATGTTTGATTACCGCTGTTACTGCCAAGGGTGGCACAGCCAGTTATTAGGTTCAAATCTTTATCCTCCACAAATGGAATGATCATTTAAAAGCTGCATTTGTGTTTACTTGTATTGCCTTTGTCTTATATTAATATTAGTTGGATGATCTGAAACATTTAGAGGGGAACTAAATTTTCAACAAACTTCTGACATGTCATAATGACATGTCAGACGTTTTGATTGGTGGGGGTCCGAGCACTGAGACGCCCACCAATTGCTAAAACGAAAACATCAGAAGCGCTTGTGTGCATCTACACTGCACATATAAACCATCTCCCCACCCCCAATAATATCTTACATCAGCTACACCACAGTGTTTGAGCTTTCATCCATGATGACATGAAATAAGGGTAAAACATTGTTTTCTACATCAAATATGGTGGTATGTGATGTAGAAGATTTTTTTTTTACTATAAAGGGACCACTAAAGGATAGATGGATACAGAATGCTAAACATAAGGCATGTGATTTAAAGCGTAGCACCACTTTATATTGTCATCCAGAAAATAGGGATTGTTTTTGAAACAATTCTTTAATACACAATTATTAGCAAAAACATTTAGTTTTTTAAATCAAACTGCACAAGCTTACTGACCTACCAGAGAAAAATTAGCAAATTAACCATGGTTCTCCATCCTATCCAAGTTCAAACACAGCTAATTTCATAGTAGGTGGAAGTCCATTACAGGCTGTTATAAAATGCCTGCTCAGTTGAAAAAAGTCAGATTCCATCATTGAGGTCATCAGAAGAGTAGAATGCTATTGTAAAATTTTTTATCAATCGAGGCTCCAGTGTTTTTAATTCCGGTGGATGCATAAAAAATGTGTAGCGTAAGGCAGGGAAAACTTTCCCGACTGTAAACCACTACATCCCAATGCAGTGTGCCAATTACCTGGTAAACTTAGAAAACTGTGTTAGTGGTCATCAGATAATCCATGTGTTACATGAGATGCCATTGAATGATCAGAAGATTAGTGTTCAGTATCTCGAAAATGGATAAATGACCCCATAGTTAATGACACTATTATTGTGGAACATTATTATGAAGTGTTGCTTTGCCATATTATCAGACAGATAACTGGGGATGAAATGTTCGATGGTTACTCCCAGCAGGATAATGCTACTTCCCACATAGATGTCATGCATTCAGGTAGAGATTATCTCCAAGTACATTAAGGTAACAAGTCCATCCAATCTGACCCTTCCAATCAGATAAAATGTGTAAATGTTGGTATTGAAGCTTGTGGTCACCCATTTTAACATTACCTGTAACAGGTATGACTATAGCTATTGAATTTGAATATGTAGCAATAGTTGCACCGTCATTGTTTGCTTACTCTATGTTCTATCAGTGTTGAATATGAGCATTTCTAAGGCACCACACCAAAAATTCATGATGCCAAAGGTAGATCATCTCACAATATGAGCAGGAGCTTCCAACTGTCCAACTGTATAAAAGTTGACTTGTATGCCTAAAGCTCAATATCACAGTGCTCTTATGATGAATTATGTGGACTTTATAGGGCAGTAGTCACCTAATTGCTGACAGATTTAATAAGTATGGCCAAGCAGATAAACATGATTCTGACCAGCAAGGCACCAAATACATTGCAGCATGTACTATATAACCACCACTTTCTAACCAGAGCTTGCTACATTCTCCGCAGTGATGCATTTCAATTAATTACAATGGAAGAGATCAAGACTATTTAGTATGCTTCACCATTGTTCCGATGGTTTTTAAATGAAAGAAAATAAATTAATTGGTGATGTTGTACTAATTACCATAATTCCCAAGTTTATTGCTTTCTAAATATTAGCCACTCAAGTCATTTTAGAAGCTGAGCATTTAATCTGTCATAATAAATATCTTTGCTATGTGTAAGGGATTTCAGCAGATCAGGTTATTCACCCCAAATTCTTTACTCGACAAAGCAAGTGGAAAGATTTGTTTTGACAGTATTTGAAGTATCTTTTGTGCCGCTTCTGTCTGACTTGTTTCCTAGCGCTTCTTGCTGCCGCTTTCTTATCAATTTGTGTTTAAATGATTCAGACAATTGTTTTGTTTTTTTGCACTACGTTTTCAGAGACATGGGTCAGTAGTAGCTGTTAGGGCTACAATTAAGATGCCGGAAGTATGTAGTCTTTTTCTTCTGGCAGTGTATCACCGTGCACTACAGGACTCAGGAATTTAGTACCATGTGGCTGGCTGTGCACCATATTTGTCAACCTGATTTCCAGATGTTTTGTATTTTAGTAACCTTTTTATGGCATTATTAGGCACAATGTATACACATAACAAATTAAATCATCAATCACACATCTAGTTGGCTAATAGAAAAGTGTAATGGGGTAGATAGAAGAGAGAGGTGCCCATAGCAAAAATTGGCCCACTATGGAACTGGGTTTTGACACCCAAGATCATTGCATTACCCTTGGGCCAATTTCCCACCTCATTGTTTACTAACAATACAATTCCTGTGGAGAAGAGAGTGCTACACAATTCTGCCTACTCAGTAAAGGGGTTTTACACAGGATGATTATCGCGCAGACGAGCGTTAATGTAACGCTCGTTGCCGATAATTGTCCTGTGTAAACAGGGGAACGATCAGCAGATGAACGAGAAAACGCTCGATCACCTGCTGGTCGTATCGTTTTAAAAAGTAAAAGATTATCGTTGTCAGCAGCACATTTTGTATAATGTATGGGGACGAGCGATCGGAGTAACGACCGCTCGACCCCATCGATAGCTCCGTGTGACAGGAGCAAACCAGCTCCGATCAACGATTTGTCATTGATCGGCACTTGCTGCACCAGCTGCTTATCGGCTGTTGTAAAAGGGCCTTAACAAAGAGGATGGGACCAACCAGGGCTGGACCCCCTATCACCAAGGGCCCCATAGGAGAAACATTGTCTGCCTTTATAGTACATAGACAAGTTCCCCTATATCAGTATGGGAATATAGTAGTGCAAAACAAGAGGGGGGTTATTTTTTGCTGTGCCACATTTTGTCACTGTACATAAGGATCTCTGAGCCCCAAAATGCTAACAATTTAAATCAGTTTAACAATGCATAATGCCATTTATTAAGAAATTCACAAAAACAGGTGCAAATCGCCCTATGACAATTTCTATCTGTAGGCATTCAGAGGACAATGTTAGACCCAAAGAGACAACACTTTTCTTTATACTAGGGAAGTCTGATCAAACTTACCAACTAATTTACCAACTAAGGATAAAGAGGATCATGTATCAATAGTGTAGTTATTATGGCCTACTAGTTTTACTTGTAATTCCCTTGTTAAAAGAAAGCCTCTACAGATCTAGCCTGTGGTGCATGTCACAGCAACATTAAAAAGGACAATTCTGCAAAAATGATCTTCCGTTTCGTGAAATCTGTGTTTTCGGACTACCATATACTTCAAGCAGGAAAGGGCTATGACCGCTGCGTTTAAACGTTTTTAGAGACTTTTTCTTCTGGTCCAAGATAACATTTCACAGATGGGATCTTCTCACATGTATCTAGATCATATATAAAGATAATTTTTGCTGAACTTTTAAAGTGCAAATTAAAGTAATATATCGATAAATATGGCATTAGAGCAGACTTGCTTATCTCCTGATATATTTTTTTTATTGCATGCCAAATAATGCATGAGACCTATAGATTTATAATAAAGGCATACATCATTGGTAATGGGTGTAAATAACTAGCTCTCATCACATCTACTGGCAAAAGACTAACAAAGTCTAAATGCTCTCACAGTCAAGAACTTGTTCAAGTAGTGGGCCGGCATTCTTGGCCTATGTTAAAAAAAACTTTACCAGCAATAAAACACTTACCAAAACCTAATTTCTTTTTCCTAGTACTTGATGATGTGTAATACATTGTAGGATTGGTGTAAATATGAAGTTTTATACAAGTACATTTAGTGCATATGATTATGAGAGATTGTGATTGCCTATGTATACGTATTCTGTGGTAAGTTCTATGACCCATGAGGAAATCTTGCTGCATTGAAAACTGTACAGCAATGGTAGTTATTCACTAAATAATAAACGAAAGAAAAATTCCCCATAGAACCAGAAAATAATGGGAAGAAAAGAAGAATAATGTCTATAAAGCAAATAACAAAAGACACACATTGGACTCCAGGGACAACGATGCATAAGAAAAAAATGAGAAGGTTACATGGAAAGTAGATAAATGTATTATATTATAACCATAATGTACTCCCCAATTGACTATAATAAAAGATGTAAAAGCATTGACTACTGCCAGTAGCATGTATATTGTATAGATCCCTGAACAATGAGTCGGGTGGTGGTTATTTTCTGTTTAGTAGCATTTTGTCTTAAATTGCATTTTTTATTGCTTCTTAGAGATGTATTCTCTTTCTGCAGTTGGAGATGAATTTGGAAAGGCTTCCAGACACCATTATAATTCAATGTGCCGTCTATTTTAGCTGTCTTTATGCCTGGTCATTGCCTTTATCTAAGAATTTCATGAACTGAGATACAGTACACAACCGAAAGAAAGTCATTTTTGACAGGAACATAATAGATCCACTGAACAGTCATTAATTGTATTTATGAATCATGCCGTGAACTGATTAAAACATAAACCGGACAACTATAGCAATCACTGAAATATATTGTGAAAGAGGATACAGATTGAATGTCTTTGACAAGTGGGTGTGGTGAACACATCTCTATGCCAACAAAACTAATTACAGTGAACCAAAGGCGGGAATCTCTTGGTGCCCAAGTGGTGGCTTTAGAATGCGCCTCAGTCCGTGAAGTTCTGCATGATAGCTGTCGAATGGACAGTGATTCAATTATTTGTCCCCCGATGCACCTTTCCCCACCAATCCCTAGCATTATTATTTATACAGGGAAACATTAATGGGTAAACAATATTAACAGTAGAACATTTGTTTTTCTTCAACCCCATAAGTTGCACCTTTGAAATGGCATCTTAGGCGATCTGCTACTCAGCCTACATCTCATCCCGGGCTTGTACACTAGTTTCAAGGTGGAGATCCATGAGCTGAAACTACTATAAATGGCTAAATGATGGTGTAAATTCACACAGTCCAGGGATAGACCAAACCAGATGTATAATTGCCCCAGAGCCTCTATCATTTTTAGGCCTCAACCTTCCCATTTCCTATATGCGTAGCCCACAATAGATATTACCCTAAAACAGACATCCAGATTCAGAGGCACAAGGACCACAGTGGGCCAAAGAGGGAATCCAACAATCAAGAACACCTCACGTCTAAGGCACTAAAATGCACTGTTTTAGTTGATTTTTATAAGTCAATCCTTGGACATTTTAGTAGCTGAGAAACTCTGACACAGGTGCAGTGACAGCAATTGAAATTGTCTTTTTTTTTTAACCCAGTACTATGACAGATATTTGATGTGACAATTCCAAAAGAGTTGGTGCTCAGTGACATGTCAGGAGATTGTGAAAATGGAGCTCTCCTTAAAGAGGTCTGTTTTTTTCCGACAAGACAATGAAGTGGCAATTGTTTTTAGAATGGCTTTGTAATGGTGTTCCTTATCAACATATTGGTTAAGTACTATGGGTATAACTTGATGGGCATTTACATGGGTACAACTACTGTATGTAATAAAAAAATATATATATATATATATATTTATTTATTTTTTATTTTTTTGGGGTGATTTTGGTATTTTACTGTTCTCTATGAAATTATTAAAGAAACAATGAGCAGTTAAAGACATGGGGATTGGAGAAAAGGCAAACTTACTGTAGTGAGAGATGCAATCACAAGAAGATATTGATATTGTCGGTGGCATTGTGCGTGGATGTTGGGTGCTGTCAGTAGGGTTCTCACCCCATTGATCATTAGAAGATAAACTTGAACACTCGGTATCCCTAGCGCTATATTCTCAGTGGCTCACATTTGCACCCAGGGGCAATAGTGCTTGAAACAGGCCATATCTTAGGCCGAAATGTTACACATTTTTGTTTGCCCTTTTCTGAATAAACGAATACTGAATTTCAATCTACGGAGTGCTCAAGTTTATCATCTTACGCAAGTACAAGAAGAATCGGATTATAGGGAGGCCTCTAGCTTTCCCAGGTCCTATCAGCAGCAAGACATGGATGTTTACATTTGCGGTGTAACACCAAAAATCTAAAACCTTTCTATTTTTCAGTTTTAACCATTTTTTAAATGTATTATGAACATTGTAACACATGGTAATACAGTTAGTAAATATATTTTTGTAAAATTGGAATGTATGCCTTTTAATCCTTAGTGCTCAAAGTCTTGGTATTAGAACCATTGTTAAAACATACAAATTAATGGGAAATTGAAATGAGGAATCATAATTTATGTCATATAATATGTAAACTGAGATAATTGGGTGCTGACTGCTGTGAATTAGAGACATAATTTAGGCAGAGTTTAATTATGAAGTGTTATCCGTAATCTGGACACAGTTTGAGCTGTTAAGTTAAAGTTGAAATCTAGAATAACTACAACAAAAGAGTCTACAACAGACATAGTGCCAATTACCTGCAGAATATGGAAATCATTATTTAAGTCAGTGATTAAGCAAATTTAACCCCACAAGCAAACTGACTAAGGGCAAGTTCAGACGTAGCGGAATTTTTCCACTGCAAATGTTGGTGCAGATTTGGGGCAATTACGCAACGAATCTGCACCAACATTTGCATATTTGACAGGTAATTCAGACGTTTCAGAAAAAACAGCGGACTTGCCACAGATTTCAGTTTTTGCATTGCAAAGGCTGAAATACGCAAGGAAAATCCGCTTTTTCTCCGCAACAGACAGTGCATGCTGTGGACTGAAAATTCCACACCCCAGCCTTTGGTCCGCAGCGGAGTTTTCCGCAACGTCTGCACGAAGATAACTAAAAAGGTGTGCAAACCAATAGACAAACTGTCTGCTAAGGATTTCCACAGCAATTCCGCCACGTCTGAATGTGCCCTTACAGAAAATAATTCCAGTTGGAAAAGTTTGTTGTTCTTTAGAAAGGGCACCACCCTTTTGGTCCAAGGCCCACATTGTGAGATTGTACTACTTCACAAAGTCACAATGAAACTTAGTTTGCTTAAAATAAAACTTAGTGGACCAAAACAGTGCCAGCCATGGTGCCTCTACCACCATGCAAGCCACAGTTCTCCCCCAACAGTGCTAACCACAATTTCCTTACAGTAGTACTATATAAAATATCCCCACAACAGTGTCAGTCACTGTGTTCTCGCTACTGTGCTACAATGCCCCACAAATTTTAATGATATAATAAATAGTTATATAACTAGGCAGACATGCCATTCAGGAATATATTAAAACATGGGCAACCCCAGTGCAAGTTATAATCGCATTCATAATGCTTTTCACCAGCTTTCCTAGCAACAAATATACAGTAACTTTAACGAAAAAATGGCTGAGTAGAATTTTAACAAGTTGAGAAATTTGTGCTCTTTAGTTACTATCTCTTAGGGTCCTATTACACATAGGCCGTGTAAAAGAGCGCCGATCAACGAGACAACTCGTTGATCAGCGCTTGTTTGCTCTTTTCACATGGAGCAATGATTGCTTATGTGTAGGGACGAGCGAATGTTACTTCACTCTTCGTCAACATACATTTTCATCATGACGGCCGTGCATCTCTCTGTTTACACAGGAAGATGTGCTGCCGACAATTATGATATATAATGCTGCATAATAGAACAGATCAGCCGTTTGGCGAGCATTTGCTCGTTCATCAGTTGATCGTTGCCCTTTTTTTTTTTTTTTTAATTGAAAGTCCAAGTCGTGCTTTCTGTCACCCAAAGTGCAAAAAAAGTGCACAAAGGATGCGGTATATCGCAGCCCTACTCCTAAAGGAGAGAGGCCCCGCATAACCATTTCCCGACCCTCCAAACCATAGGCCAAGAGGATCGAGGATCAATGATCCCCCCTTGCCGAAGCTTAGGGCGACCCAACAACAGTCCAAAGCTTCTACCTGGGCTGCCACCCCGGTGTCCACCTTGGAACCTGTGTCTGGTTGCACCTCCCCTCCGAAGAAGGGAGGCTGGGTTGCAGGGGAAAAAGTAAACAGAAGGCCACACATTTTCTCCCTAGACCTTGGAAGGGTCCCAAAAGGACACCACATCCAAAAATCCTTTGACAAACGTGACAAACACAAGGTGAAATAACATAATTAAATAAGTGAATATGCGCTGTGATACAGCCTGGACATTCACCAGATATAAATATTCCTCATTTCCCAGCCAGAAGGCCGGGAAAATAAAGGTGTGTGCTCAAATAGTGTGAGAGACAAGTGCGTGCAAATGTGCCATCACTCAGTGGGATACCACCCCCAGTGAGTTCGTGCACCCCAGGGTCACCACTCCTGGGACACTTAGCAACTCGGACCAGCTACCCTACCTATAGCATCAACCATGTAGTTCTCTGTCCCTCTCCTTGGTGTTCTGTCATCCCTCTACGATGGCGACCAACCCGCCGGCAGACATGATTACGAAGAATTACGGCCCTACTACACGTGGTCTAAGCCAAAGACCGAGGAGCAAGAACCTGGCAAGAAAGTCCCAATCTCACCTTAGTGATCATGGTATCTCCCTTAACAGTTAAGTATGCTCGGGGGCGGAGCCTAATTGGCTTGTTGTCAGTGTATGACTGACAGATCTAATATATTGCACTACATAGGTAGTGCAATGTATTAGAAAGTTAATCAGACAGTTGGACCTTCAAGTCTAAAAAAAAAAGTGTAACAAAAGTGAAAAAAGAAGTTGTCAAAAATTAAATAAAAGTTTCAAGTAATAAAATAAGACACATGCTCACTACACCACGGGGTTAACATGCTCACTACACCCCTAGATGAATACCTTGAGGGGTGTTGTTTCCAAAATTGGATCACTTCAGGGGCATTTCCACTGTTTTGGTACCTCAGGGGCTTTGTAAATGCGACATGGTGCCAGGAAACCAATCCAGCAAAATCTGCTCTCCAAAAGCCAAGTAGCACTCCTTCCCTTCTAAGCCCTGCCACGTGCCCAATCAGCAGTTTCTGACCACATATGGTGTATTCACATACTCCGGAGAAGTGGCTTTAAAAATGTTGGGGGGCTTTTTCTTCCTTATTCCTTGTGGACATTGTTGTTTTTTTTAGCTAATACTACATCTTATTTGAAAAAAAAAAACATTTTCATTGTCACGTCCAAATTCTAATAAAATCTATGAAACATCTGTGGGGTCAAAATGCTCACTCCACCCATAGATGAATTCCTTGTGGGGTGTAGTTTCCAAAATTGGGTCTTTTTGGGGTGTTTCCTTTGTTTTGGCATCACAAGGCCTCTTCACACCAGACATGGTGCCTAAAATATAATCTAATAAAAAGAAGGTACCGAAATCCACAAGGTGGCCTGTGCTTCAGTCCATTAGCACACTAGAGCCACATGTGGGATATTTCTAAAAACTGCAGAATCTGGGCAATAAATATTGAGATGCATTTCTCTGGTAAAACCTTCTGTGTTACATAATTTTTTATATTAAATATGAATTTCTGCAAAAAAAATTACATTTGTAAATTTCCCCTCTACTTTGCTCTAATTCTTGCGAAACGCCTAAAGGGTTAAGAAACTTTCAAAATGCTGTTTTTAATACTTTGAGGGGTACAGTTTTTAAAATGGGGTGATTTATTGGGGTTTGTATCGTATGGGCCCCTCAAAGCCACTACACAACCGAACTGGTCACTGAAAAATTTGCCTTTTGAAATTTTCTTGAAAATGGGAGAAATTTCTGCTAAAGTTCTGAGCCTTGTAACGTACTAGAAAAATAAAAGGATGTTCAAAAAAAGATGCCAATCTAAAGTAGACATATGGGGGATGTATATTAGCAACTACTTTGTGTGATATTACTATCTTTTTTATAAGAAGATACATTTATAAGAAGATACATTTAGAGAAATGCAAATTTTAGCAATTTTTCGCCAAATTTTGGTGTTTTTCACAATTAAATACTGAATGTATCGACCAAATTTTACCACTAACTTAAAGAGGCTCTGTCACCAGATTTTGCAACCCCTATCTCCTATTGCAGCAGATCGGCGCTGCAATGTAGATAAGAGTAACATTTTTATTTTTTTTAAAACGAGCATTTTTGGCCAAGTTATGACCATTTTTATATTTATGCAAATGAGGCTTTCTAAAGTACAACTGGGCATGTTTAAAGTTATGTACAAGTGGGCATGTATTGTGTATGTACATCTGGGCATTTTTACTTCTTTTACTAGCTGGGCGTTGTGACTAGAAGTGTATGATGCTGATGAATCAGCATCATCCACTTCTCTTCGTTAACACCCAGCTTCTGGCAGTGCACAGACACAGCGTGTTCTCGAGAGATCACGCTGTGACGTCACTTCCCCAGGTCCTGCATCGTGTCGGACGAGCGAGGACACATCGGCACCAGAGGCTACATTTGATTCTGCAGCAGCATCGGCGTTTGCAGGTAAGTCGATGTAGCTACTTACCTGCAAACGCTGATGCTGCTGCTGAATCAACTGTAGCCTCTGGTGCCGATGTGTCCTCGCTCGTCCGACACGATGCAGGACCTGGGGCAGGAAGTGAGTGACGTCACAGCGTGATCTCTCGAGAACACGCTGTGAGTCTGTGCACTGCCAGAAGCTGGGTGGTAACGAAGAGAAGTGGATGATGCCGATTCGTCAGCATCATACACTTCTAGTCACAACGCCCAGCTAGTAAAAGAAGTAAAAACGCCCAGATGTACATACACAATACATGCCCACTTGTACATAACTTTAAACATGCCCAGTTGTACTTTAGAAAGCCTCATTTGCATAAATATAAAAATGGTCATAACTTGGCCAAAAATGCTCGTTTTTAAAAAAAAAAAAACGTTACTCTTATCTACATTGCAGCGCCGATCTGCTGCAATAGGAGATAGGGGCTGCAAAACCTGGTGACAGAGCCTCTTTAAAGCACAATCTGTAATGAGAAAACAATCTAAGAATCGCTTGGATAGGTGAAATCATTCCAAAGTTATTAACACATAAAGTGACGGATTTGAAAAATAAGGCCCCATGCACACGACCGTGTTTTTGCGTCCGCAATTCCCCCGCAAATCCACGGGAGAATTGCGGACCCAATCATTTCTATGGGCCCATACACACTATCCGTGTTTTCACGGGTCTCCGCATGTCTGCAAATCCGTGCCGCAGAAACTCAGGACATGTCTTATTACGGGCCGCAAATTCGATGCGGACATGCCAATAGAAGTCAATGGGCCCGTGGAAATTGCGGATACACCTCCGTGTGTCATCCGCAGTTTGCGGATTTGCGGAAATGTTGCTAGGCGACGACCGGGAATGAGTTCTGTCGTCATCCTGTTTTACCTAGGCTTTTTTTTTTTCATCCGTATTTTGCGGATTACATACGGATGAACTGCGGATTACATACGGATGAACTGCGGATGACATTTCACGGAACACGGTCCTGGAATTTGCGGACCAGAAAAACACTACGGTCGTGTGCATGAGGCCTTAGGCTCTGTCATGAAGGTCAAAAGTGGCTGCAGCAGGAAGGGGTTAAAGAGCCTCCTGTGCAGGATAGTGCAGTGTTATGGCATGAGCTGTACATGTAGCACTTGGTATGTTCAGTTTCTAAAAAATGTGACCTCGAAGGTTAATTGAACCTATGAGCTCAACCATTTTTGTTGTTCCAGAGGAAAACGCACGTTCATAGAATCTTTGGACATTGCAGGAATAAATATTTATACATGTAAACCATGTTGATTAGCTACATTGAGAACAATGTATGCTCATTACCTGCTATTAAAACTCTTAAACCTCTTGTTAGAAAAATGAGCTGTATATATAATTGATGTTAAGCCGCTCATTGAAGGAAATCATAGCCTCTGTTCCTGCTAAGTACAGGCATCATTGAATTATTATACAAGCCTATTTGTACGATTGATAATACACATTGTCAGTCAACGTGTCAGAGTCTGTCGGATTTACTGAATATGTTTATTAAAGCAGGGTTACTTTTCCCCCTTGTGTAATGTAGGAGAATTAAGCTAGAAACGACAGTTTCTGGTTGTAACTAAGCAATTTCTTACAATATAATTATTGACTGAATTATTTCCTTTAGAGGTGAGAGCAATCAGTGGGATGAATTTCAATTTACAGCAGCCTGTATTCTGTCTATACAGCAGAAGGCACAGGCTGTCATAAAATAGATGGGATGGAAGTAGATGAAAAAGGATTTGTAAGTAAGTGGACGTGGTCTCTCGAAACGTTGTGGCAAGGTGAGGAGGCATGAGAAGGAAAGCTCAGCGTTCTCGGCTTTGAACATTGAAATAAGAAATAGGAAAAATAAAAAAACACTGGAATTTGTCCTGTTGAAGCGACTTGCAGTTGTGAGTAAGTATTTTCATTACTTCTAGTCCCAATAATGTGTCCTGGTTGCGCATATCCTGCTACAAATCTGATTGTTGGGATGGAAGTAGAGCCGTAGGGCATACATCAAAAAGCTGCTAATTGTAAAGGGCATGGTACTTCTGATACTAGGTAGTTATAGGGAAACTGAGGGATGGTGCCTCGTTGTTTGTTTCTGCACATTTTAAATACAGTATGTAGGCTGCAAATATTTAGATTAAAGGGGTTGTCTGGGACTAAAAATAAATGTGCTAATAGCAGGATAGTGGAAAAAATAAAAGAAAAAAAACAATACTTATCTGTTCAATCCCCCCGCCGATCCAGCACCTCTGCTCAGGTGGTCCCCACCGGTCTCTGTTGACTCATCATGCCTTTCTTATACGTAACTGCTACAGTCAATCACTGTTGCGGTCTTCACTGCAGGGAATTCAATAGAGACTAGCGGGGACCACGAAGCGGCAGCTCTAGAGCAGCGGAGGATTGAACAGGTGTTTATTTTTATTTATTTTTTATTATTATCAACTTTCCTGCTCTCTACACATTATTTTATGTCAAGGGCAACCCCTTTAATGTATATGATCTCAATGATCTCCTAACCCTGGATGCTCAAGCTTCCTAAATAGTGATTAAGAAAATGGCTTCTCTTCCAAAAGTGAACATTTGAAAAACTGTAAAAGCAACAAGCTCTTAAATGATATGAATGATAATATTTTGGTAAAGACCAATTCCACACTTGTATGAAAACCCCTCTTAAGTCTTCGTTCATATGTGCGTCAGGATCCCCTTCTGACGTAGTCAAATACGCTTTTGATTCCGTCAAAACAACAGAACCCTTGCACGACTGAAACAAACAGAAACCAATGGCACCGGATCCGCCACCATTAAAATCAATGGTGATTCAAACGGAAACCTATGGTTTCCGTTTGATTCAGTCAGGGTCCCGTTCTGACGGAAAACTCAGAGGGAACGTCAGAATGGAACCCTGACACAGATGTGAACGAAGCCTTAAATTGGTTCCTTAAAGTAATATAAATAAATAAATATATATATACATATTGTAGCAGTGCAGCTACTGGACAGTGCAGAAACTGTCAGGTTTTAAGCAACCCAGGAACATGTACAGCAGGGAGGGTTTTCTCTGCTGTTGCTTGGGCGTAAAGCCCGGAATAGGGCCTGGTTTGCTGGAGTGTGAAGGAGAAGGGCATCTTCCACTCCATACAGACAGTCCATGTCTTGGGCTGTCTGATGAGCCTAGT
Source organism: Rhinoderma darwinii (assembly GCF_050947455.1). Lineage (NCBI taxonomy): Eukaryota > Metazoa > Chordata > Amphibia > Anura > Rhinodermatidae > Rhinoderma > Rhinoderma darwinii. The sequence continues at coordinate 94,117,502 of NC_134687.1, read as the reverse complement.
TACGCTTCACCTGAGATGGCTCTTTAATTCAGGTGTGTGCAGTTCACACAGGGCACTCAGTCTGGGGGAGACTGGCATGCTAGCCTGTGAGAGTCACCAACGTGTAAGGGGCTCTCAGTCTGGGGAAGACAGGCATGCTAGCCTGTGAGAGTCACCAACGTGTAAGGGGCTCCCAGTCTGGGGAAGACAGGCATGCTAGACTGTGAGAGTCACCAACGTGTAAGTTAAAACTGCCTATGTTTTGAGGTTCTGGGCACAAGGCTCAGTGTCTTGTAGTGAGGGACACTGAATGTGTTAGTTAGAGGCTGGATGGCCTAGGGTTTGTTTTGAAGTACAGTGTAAAACGATCGTTCATGTGTGAAGATAATAAAGCTGGTTGTGGCCAGTTTTAAACCAAATCCCCTGTGTTGGACTGAAAATTATTTTGTGCCAACCATCTTACCAAGATGGCGACCCTGTGAGTCAAGTGGTCCCCAGGTTGCCACAATATATATATATATATATATATATATATATATATACACACACACACACACACACACACACACACACACACACACACACATGAACAATATAAATTACAGCTTTATTCTACAAAACAGTAAAAGAATAGTAGCTTGACACAGTTTTCCTACAATTCATGTTCCAGAAAACAGCCTACTGCAAAGAATTTAAAATAAAATGTGGAAGTTAGAACCCAATTCATCTTTGTTTAGTTGCCAATTTTTGTAAAACTCAATCTGGTGACTTTTCAGCTTCTATTCAGAGAATAGCTTAGTATTGGGTTGTGGAGGCTTTGAGGATCTGATAGCTTGGGAAAAGCACAGAGAGATTTCCCAAAATAGTGGGAATAACTTTATACAAGTATGCAGTTCAAAGAAGTCAATGTTCCTTTGTGCGTGGCCTTCTTTTGATAAATTATGAGCCAGTAAGGAAGCGGATTAAAGCCTGAATAGTGTGATAAACCATATGCCAAGTGTTTTATTTATTTATTTTTCAATGTTCCCAGCATCTACAAGTTGATTCTCACCCACAAGAATATCCCCATATATCTGTGTCCTCAGCAAATGAAATATTTTTCCCTTCCCAGCTCGTAAACATAAGTAATTTGCGTGGCGTTTACATCATTCATGATTGTCACCAGCTCTTTTATTATCATTGTGCTTGACTTAAATTTAAGCAGTCAATTAGTTTTACATTTTTATTGATTAAGCATTTGCGTTTTACATTGTACTCATTTAAGCATTCATTAAACTGGCTGACTCAAAAGGTAGAATTAAAGGATTAAGGCCAGAGCAGTTGTTGCTGTTATCGAAGTCGAAACAGTTGTTATCTGGTACAGTAAGACGTCTAATGATGCGTTGAAGATGTCAGGCGGCATTAATTGTTGTCACATGTTCACTTGTCTTTTAGGACTATAGTAGAGCTGGCAGTGTTTGTTTTTTTAAGAACTTGTAGTTGTAGTTCAATAACACCTAGCGAGCCAGAAATTAGAATATTCTTTATTAGACTTATGCTTCAGAAATATGTAGCAGTCCTAAATTTGTGATTTACACTATGGGGCAACATCTTATTTGCATTTTGATAGCTTTAAGACTATGCAGTAAATTTTACCTGCAATCTTATGTAACACCACAGATAACCATTCATGAAATGAAGATGCATTGCGCCAGATGACAAGCGCATACAGTATGTACTTGTGGCCCATTAAGTAATATGGCACCACATGCTCCAGTATAATTTACCAGTATTGGAGGTAATTCATGAACAGTAGTGCATTGAAAAGGAGGATCTGTCTCCCAACTTAAGGAGGGGGTCTAAAGCAAATATTAAATTTGAGACCCTCCCCCATTGCTGTTTGATGCGATCCACAATGTCTTTGAGCCAAGAAATTATTTGACAAAATCTCCTCCTACCTATTTCCTTCTAGAAGAGTAGCATGCTGTCACTCTTAGATTCTCCCCTACCTTGGATGCTAACTTTGTAGGGGATGCCAGGCTGAGCCCACCACCCATAGCACTTGAGGAATATAGCTAATAAAAAGTAAGTTCTTTAAAAACAAGTAGCTGCAAGCATTTGTATAGCAATAGGGGTTCCAGTGGTGGCAATAGCACCTGTGCCTTGTGCCTGGTTGCTAACCACAAGAGTACAACATTGCTATAAGTAGATCTACAATAACAATTGCAGAAGTATGTAGTTGGGCATATACCAGAAGGAAAAGCCCCATAGCAAGATGAAAGTAAAGTTCCTCTCCTGATCCTGACCCAGAAGACCACATTACTACCATAGACAATAAATAACCTCGTCCCCACCTCCTTGGCATGTCCTTACCTGGATAATCCACCCCTGTCTCATTTGACATGTTGTTGAAAGGCTCTGTAAGACTTGTAAAAAAGGCAGAGTGAACAAAATTTTTACAGAAATATATTGCAGTTTATCCGAATTTGGCAGTGAGCAGAAGTATAGGTGGTATTATGACCTTCAAGAAAATTGAACTAAATGGCTGCCCAGTGGATAAAATGTATTAGAAGCAACTTATTCATATCTATATAATGATTATCAAAAATATTTCAAAATAGTATAGAGAGAAGTCGGACTAATTTGACAAAGTTTTAAAGTTACTTTAATCTTCACCCTGAAGCAAATTTGATGTTCTAAGGTGAGAAAAATCTGCAATTGAAACATTTATTTTAGAATTCATATTTCCTTGTCAGCCATTGAAGACAAACATTGAATGTTACCCTTTGTTTGTATCATTTGTTTTCATAACCTCAGTAAGGTGATGAATTACAGGCATCTGTCAGCCTTTTTTAATAACTGAATTTTGCAAGTAAACAAATATATTGAGGGACTTATATTAGAAATAAACAATATCTCAACATGCAATAAATACTCATTTTTACCTTTTCACTGAAAATGAAGAAAAATACATGTCGTCTGGAGAAAAACTTATTTTTGGGTCAACCAAACTGCAGGAATCAATAAGTAGTGAACTTTTTCCTGCTTCCTTCAAGATAGAAGAATAAAGGAACTGTTTGAAGGCTCTTAAGTCTCGAGACCGAGAACTGCCTTTCATGTGTATACACTGGCTAGGGAGGACCACACAGGAAGATTAAAATGTGGCTCTACTTTTTGGTGCTGCCCATGATGTGCCACTGCAACATCCAACTACTACCCTAGATATCTGCCAGACCTCCATATGTCCCACCTCTTTTTTCCCTGAGAAGATATTGCCACACTACAATATAAGAGAGCAGCAACACCAGTGCTGATACACAATGACCATCATCGCAATTGCACAATGCTGTAATAACTGTAGACAAAGCTACCTTACTATACTAATGAATATTACACATTACAGTGGCGTGTGACATCATTGTTTATTAGGCAGTTCACTGGTGCCAACTTATATCACTGTAGCCCCCTTGTCTTGGACTTATGATGTCATTGACCAAGTATAGTGATGTCACTTGATGTGAAATGTTCAGCCAACCAGAAGCTGAGCATAAAAATTACAGATTAGAAACTATTTATATATCCACAATGGAAAGAAGAAAACCTGGACTGCACATCCACTTGCTATACTTGATCTATTGCGGCTCAGAAAAATTAAAAAAATGTACGAACATGAAGTTCTTAGTAAACATTTTGATCAAATTGTTTAAGCCCACTTGCCACTTCACGGGGATCTCTTTTAAGTGGGTCCCTACTCTATCAAGTGCAGTATCGCATGGCAACCAGTGCAGTTGCAAAACAGCACCTGCAGAGGGAACAACCCAGGAGACTAACAGCACCCATACTGCCAGTCTAAGCCAACTTGGCTCTGGGCCACCTCCCCACTTCACTTCAGCAGCAAGGATCACCACACAACACCACAAAAAAGCTCACCTTTCCTTGTAGTCACAGTGGCCAAATTGAGAACAAATAGGTAAAAACCCTTATGAAGTCTCCTGCTGTATAAAAACATCTGAACCAAATGGGTGGAGTGCTGGTACCATAAAAAAAGAGACAGACTATTAGGAAAGGTGAGCTTTTCCCATCTGTTCACTTTTTTGGTGGTGTTGTGTGGTGATCTTTGTCGCTGCGCTGCTTTATCTGTGGGGGAACGTGGCCTAGTGCCAAGGTGGCTAAGACTGGCAGCATGGGTGCTGTTAGTCTCCTGGGTTGCTCCCTCTGCAGGTGCTGTGTTGCAGCGGCACTGGTTGCCAGGCGTTACCGCACTTGATAGAGTAGGGACCCTCTTAAAAGAGGTCGCCGTGTAGTGACAAGAACTTCATGTTCGTACATTTTTTAAATTTTGCTGTGCCGCAATAGATCAAGTATACCAAGTGGCTGTGCAGTCCAGGTTTTATTCTCTCCCTTGTGGAGATTAGAAACTATGTTGCTATACTGAAAACATCAGTCAGGTTCCTCTATGGAGCTCCAACTTTTGCTTGGGGCAGAATGTGGGGCTATGGGTACTGGATTTTGGGGGACTGTTGAGTTGGATAAAACAACTCTCTGGCAATGCCTGACATATGAGATAGCTGTGCATTTACTATAGAGTGTGCATGAGCTGGCTTACAAAATGTCACAACGTGAACTTATGTATGTTAGATTTTCATATACTGGAGAAATAGAAAAATGCAGAAATAAGTCATGTCTGGTCATTGATTCTATTAACGACAATATTTAAGTGAAATGTACCATAGGGTCAGTGCTGCAGGGACTCCCGGGATTTAAATCAACATTTTGCTGATTGAATGTTGTGGTCAAACTGTGCTGACTGTGCATCTTGCATAAACTAGGTGATATCATAGAAGGAAATGGTGTCCACCGGCCCGCAGAGTGGAGTGAGCCAATGCACTGTATTTAGAAGCAGAAAGTCTACTAAGTGAATGTTTGATGGATTGGGATATCAGGCACTAATGGGCAAATGCAAACAATTGCAAAAGATGAATGGTCTCAATTCCAAGAAACCTGTTGATAAGTAATGTTTGATTCGGTGTTAATCATAGACTTTTAAAAAAATAAATGTTTGTGCCTCATTAATGTAATCCATTTACAATGGTAAATCGAAATGCAGCCACTGAGGATATCAAGGCACTAAAGTAATTAACAGGCAGCTTAAAACTGCTACTGTTCTGAGTGCATTTTGCCTTCTATCTCTGACTGAAAATAACTGTTAATGACAAATGGAGAAGCTTGAATTCTGCACATTTGTCTGAAGTTGATACAATGACCCGCTGTAATTACAAGAAGGGAGCGGTCTGCCCTACAACTTACTCTTCTAAGTTTTGTTTTAGAAGATAAGAGCATGCTGCAATCGGTCTAGTCTGTGAATCAGACCACACATTGGCGGGCACTGGTTTATTATGATGGATGAGAAGATTTAACAAGCCAGTTACTTGGCACCGAGCTTTCCTGATCAGTCACAAGTTACACAAAATCAATAATGTCTGATACTTTGTATGGCTGCTTTCCTGTATTTTTTACATGCCTAATTACATCTTATTAGTGTCTTGTAGTACATGGAGGCCACGTCTTTCTAGACATCATGGATGGGCTCCTTTAAGTAAAGTTGATGTCTAGCAGCAGAGGTAGCCATTTTTTTATGTTATACTACTTCACTGTGAACTATAGATTTCACTGGATATCGCTGGTAACTTAAACTTTATGTGACTGGTCATATAATAGTAAAAAAAATGTCTGCCATTGTTGTTTTTTTAACATTTTCCCTGGCAGATCAATACCTTTCCCTCATCACCGCTCCACACTTATTTGTATTTGATAGTTTTTATATGGTTTCTTTTTTTTTATTGTGATATTGTGCATAGTCTGGCATTTTCTTCTAGAAATTTTCCCTGGGTTCTGCTGGCAGGGATAGGAGGGACATATTATTAGTGGCATTATCTACTGGAACCTCAGCCTTCTCCGCAGCGAGTGACGGAAGACACGGCCGTCACTCGTAACACGAGTGATGGCCGTGTATTACCCAGCCCTATAGACTTCTATGGGGGCCGGGCGGCCGGGAGAACAGCCAAAAATAGGGCATGTCCCATTTTTTGACGGCCCGGTTTCCTGGGCCGTCAAAAAATCGGCTGTGTGAATAGCCCCCTTTGGGGTTATTGTTCATACTGCGAACGTGTGACGGACGTTTTTTGAACTGCCGTCGCACGGTCGGGAAACCCTGTCGTGTGAATAGGGCCTTACTATTATGGACATGTGTGATGCCTGTGATCGCTGACCGCCGGCATTCCCCACTCACCAGCAGCCGCAATCGCAGGACTCTGAAAACCGGCCGGCGTCTACTTCCCCAGAGGCATCGGCGCACACTCCTCTGGCTGATGCCCGTAGGGTGCACGTGCGCGCTCGTCCCCACTCTTAAAGGGCCAGCTTGCGCACCAAGAACTTCACCCCTAACCTATCCCAGCACACCCGAGACTTTAAAAAGAACTCTGCCCACTTCCTCATTGCCTGAGCAATATTGTGTCTAACCCTGTGTTGGTCTGCAAAGGTTTCCTAGAGGTATCCTGTATCCGTGTTTGGTGTCAAGTCCAGTGTCTGTGACGACTACAGTATCCATGTCCGGTGTCTGTGGCAATTCCAGTGTACATGACGACTTCAGTATACATGTCCGGTGTCCGTGCCAAGTCGAGAGTTCGAGACGACTACAGTTTTCGTGTCCTGTGTCCGAGACAAGCACAATTGTCCAGCACAAGCCAGCTTCCGATTATCCAGCACAAGCCAGCTTCCGATAGTCCGGCACAAGACAGCTTCTGATTATCCAGCACAAGCCAGCTTCTGATTATCCAGCCCAAGCCAGCTATCCGGGTACTCTCGCCCTAGTCACTGTCATTGACATTTTGTTTAACCAGCTGCTCCATTACAGCGGAGTGGCACAGTGGGTTCACATTTCCCACAGTCGTGACAACATGTTTATGTTTTGGGTGCAAATCTTCTTTAACTGGTTAACAACGCTTGACTTGACGAGTAGGATGTTGCCGCATCATTACGAGCATATTCATCATAGTAATGTTAAAGTACAACTCGCCCCACAAGAAAAACAAAGTCTCACAGGTACGTCAAACAAATAATAAAAAAGTTATGAGCGCCGGGATGCAAAGAGGAAAAATCAAGATATTGTTCTGGTCCTTAGAGAGGATCTGTCACTAGTTTATTAATTCCCTATCTCCTAACTAATCTAATAGGCGCTTTGCTGCTGATAGCCAGTGTAATTTTTTGTTCAAAAACGTTTATTATTTGAAAAGTTATGTGGATTGTTCTAAATATACTAATGTGGCTCTAATAGCCAAATAGGGGGGACTCTTTTCACTCTGGGTGGTGTAATGTTTTCTGTATGACGCTGTCCGTTCAGCCTCATACAGTTCTCCTCCTCCCAGGCCGGCAACACAGCATTGTCATATAGTATACAGCCTCCATCCCCGACTGTGTTTTCAACTGGTGATATCTCCGGTTGTTTCACAGCTAGAACTACTTATCTTTCATATGCCAACAGAACCACTGTTCTAGGTTGTCCACAGTCCAAGATATGGTTATTTGAAGTGATCCCCCTTCCCTCCAGCCTCAGTCTCTCACACTGTGTGAAGCAGCTTCATGCCGATAGGACAGTGTTAGAGGCTGTGAGGTAGCTCCACCTCAAGAGAATCGCTGGTGTTGACACCCACTTTTCTAGTATAGCCTCATTTGCATATTTAGAAAAAAAGCTCCTAACTTTTAAAATAATACAAATTTTGGGACAACATTGTCACTAGTATTATCAGTGTGACAGCATCTATCAGATTAGCTAGGAGATAGGACATAACCAAACTAGTGACAGAACCTCTTTAATACCAAAATTGGCAATGTGCTTAAGGTTAAAACTTACTGAGAAACAATTAAAAAAATTAGTACAAGGGAAAAATAGGGGGTTGCCGAAAAATCTCCCCCATTGAGTACCACTCTCTGTCAGAGTCCTAGCAATTCACCTTGGACTCTCCTATTCTAAAACAGAAGTTTGAAGTGATGCAGAGCATGTGGCTGGTACAGTATGTTAGGCAGCACAGAGCAACTAATTGTGAGTTGAGGGCAACTTAAACTCAGTGGTGTGGCCCTCAAATGCCTGATGTGTCCAAATAAATTAGAGTTGTATTTACCATTGAACTATTTATTTTAATGATAACAGTAGCCTTACATGCAGTCCTATAATAAGCACATTGAGATATGATGTTCTGTGTTAAATCACGTAATCAAATCCACTACAACTGTATGTCGAGGGTTACTCGTACACATTACAATATTTTGAACAGAACTTAAAAATGAGACATCTCATTAAGTTATTGTGAAGTATGTGCAGTATGTGCAGTATGTGTAATTGTTAATTTCACGAGATTAAGGCACAAAAAAATGCTAAAAGTTTTTTTTTTTTTGCAAGAGTAAAAAAAATGAATTTTTAAAGCATTGCAAAAGAGAGTTGGCTAGATTCACACGCCTGTCAGCTTATGACATGACACTGGTTAAAATTGACGAGACAAGGCGAAGCGATAAACGTCAGATGTAGTGGATAATAGGAACTCTGGCTACTGCATAGGAAGGCGAGCTGTCACTCATGGTCCCGCCTGTGCATTACTTTCCATATTGATAGAGATGTTTCCTAACATAATCAGAAGCCCTTGGTGGACATGGGAAAACCACGTGCTGGATGGAGGATGTGAGTGTGAATAAGTTAAGGAGAGTTGGTAAATCCAGTCTTGGGGCGACTGCGTGCAGTTAAACCGCATGGCACAGGGAGGATTGAACAGCTTGTGCTGCTTTACCATGTTAGACAAACATAGGCGTGTGCAGTTTCCATTATAAGCACCATATGACACAATGCAGGCAAAGATTGATTCTGTTGCCAGCCGGATGTATTGCTGTTTTCCCTCTAATACATTAAAATACAGTTTTCTTTAACAAAACAGAAAACGTCTGGCAGGATTATGTAGTTGATTAAAATAATACAAATGCAGAAGATAAATATCTTTTGAACCAACAGATTTCTCTATTTATTTTCACCATGTATAGTTTTTATGCAGTATGCTAGCAGAATGGTTTACAGGATTATAGTGCACACCGGAGCAATGCAGATTTCGCTTCCTATTTCTCCAGACGGTTTATTATAAATTTCCGTTTAAGTACATTTGCAAACAATAAAAATATATCTTTCTTGACAATATACATTCTAGGTATATTTATACAGTGTTATATGAAATGGCACAAAACTTACATACAAAAATCAACACATGGATATAGCAGAATTTGCTGCAAGCTTTATGTTTGATTATGAACCTGAAATGTTGCAGAAATATAAAGAAAAATCTATAAGGGCATGTTCAGACTTGGCAGAATTCCTGTGGAATTCCGCTGCATACAGTCCGCAGTGGAAATCTTCAGCAGACTTTTTTCCATTATTTTCTATAGCTTTTAAGGTAACTTTAGTGCGCACGTTGCCGAAAAAGCCATTGCGGAAAATAGGCTGCAGTACAGAATTTTAATTCCACAGCATGCATGGCTGCCAGCGGAGAAGCAGAGGATTTTCACTGCAATGCAAAGGCTGAAATCTGTGGCAAATCCGCTGTGAAATCCGCAACGTCTGAATTACCTGTCAAATGTGCAAATGTTTGTGCAGATTCATTGCATAATTTGCAGCACCATATTCCGCCACGTCAAAACATGCCCTAACTGTTCTGATCATGTGTATAGTGCGGGACAGTTGTTTGTACTTTCATAGAAAATGTTGCATGTGGCACCAATTTGTCACAAATTCCTCCACCATGAAGAACTTTTCTCTACAATCCAGAATTATATATCAAGTCCAAACAGATGAACCTGCTACATTGCTCTCTAAAACCTGGTTAAAACCCTTGCTATCTATCTATCTATCTATCTATCTATCTATCTATCTATCTATCTATCTATCTATCTATACAGGGGCGCAACTAGGAAACACTGGGCCCCATAGCAAACTTTTGAATGGGGCACCCTCCCCTGGGTGCCACGCACAGCCCGCCCTTGTAGATGGTGCCCCCTGTAAATAGTGCCATACAGCCCCCCTCTATACAGTGCTATACAGCACCCCCTGTAGACAGTGCTATACAGCGCCCCCTGTAGACAGGGCTATACAGCCTCCCCATGCAGTGCTATACAGCCCCCCTGTAGACAGTACTATACAGCCCCTCTGTAGACAGTACTATATAGCCCCCCCTGTAAACAGTACTATACAGCCCTCCCTGTAGACAGCGCTATGCAGCGCACCCTGTAGACAGCGCTATGCAGCACACCCTGTAGACAGGGCTATACAGCCACCCATACAGTGTTAAACAGCCCTCCTGTAGACAGTACTATACAGCCCCCCTGTAAACAGTACTATACAGCCCCCCCTGTAGACAGTACCATACAGCCCTTTCTGTAGACAGTGCCATACAGCCCCCCTATAGACAGTGCTATACAGCCCACCCTGTAGACAGTACTATACAGACCCCCCTGTAGACAGTACTATACAGAACCCCCTGTAGATTGTGCTATACAGCCCCCCTGTAGACAGTACTATACAGACCCCCCTGTAGACAGTATGATACAGCACCCCCTGAAGACAGGGCTATACAGCCTCCCCATACAGTGCTATGCAGCCCTCCCTGTAGAAAATGCTATATACTTTCAAGCATCACAAAGAGGGACAATTGATGCGGCGCACAGCAACATTTTTTTTCTTTTAAGTCACGCCTCTAATCCCACCCATTACCCGCCTATACACACTCGGTTCAGCCCACACAGTATCATGCTCCCATGGTGCCCCCACACAGTATAATGCCCCCATAGCTTCCACCATACAGTATAATACCCACACATATGCCCCATTCAGTATAAAGCCCACACAGATGCCCCATACCGTATAATGACCACACAGATGCCCCCATACAGTATAATGCCCACACAGATGCTCCATACATTATAATGCCCACACAGATGCTCCCATACAGTATAATGCCCACACAGATGCCCCATAAAGTATAATGCCCACACAGATGCCCCCATGCAGTACAATGCCCAAACAAATACCACCATGAAGCATAATGCCCCATAGCTGTCCCCATGCAGCATAGTACCCCCATAGCTGCCCCACAGTATAATGCCCCAATAGCTGTTCCACACAGTATAATGCCCCCATAGCTGCCCCCACACAGTATAATGCCCCCCATAGGTGCTCCCACACAGTATAATGCTCTCCATAGCTGCCCCCACACAGTATAATGCCTCCCATAGCTGCCACCACAGTATATTGCCCCACAGCAGCCCCCACAGTATAATGCCCTATGCAGTATAATGGCCCCCATAGCTGCCCCACACAGTATAATGCCCCATAATGCCTAATAGAAAAATAATAACATAATTACTTACCTATCCCCGTTCCCATGATGGGTGGAGGATCCTTCTCCTCCGGTCTGTGCTGTGAGTAAATCGGTGCTTCTAGCGCTTTGCCTGGGACTCCTCTCCTCCTGACATCACTGTCCATATATGGACAGTGATATCAGGGGCTTCCCCAGAGACAGAGTTTCAGAGCAGAGCCGCTAGCGCTCTGCCTGGGACCCCTCTCCTCCTGACATCACTGTTCATATATGGACAGTGATGGCGTGACGACAGCAGCTTCAGCACCCGGTAGCCGATTGGGCCCCCCCAAGGGTAGTGGGCCACGGCAATTGCCCGGGTTCGCCGGGTGCTAACGCCGGCCCTGTTCCTAACTTTTGTAATTTGTATATTTAAAGTTGTAATGTTTGTATATAAGAAGGTGGCATTTCATGAGATGCCAGGGTCTTGACAAAGAGTGATTACACGCAAGATGGCTTTAGGTCAGGTTCCCACAGGTCAAATAGGCTGCAGTAGAAAAATTTTTTTTTATACTTACCGCGCCCATTGTCATGGTAACGCGTCCCTCCTTTGACGTTGACTCTGGCCTCCCAGGATGACGCTGCAGCACATGTGACCGCTGTAGCCTGTGATTGGCTGCGGTGGTCACATGGGATGAAACCAAATATTGATGAGAGCAAAGTGATTTATAGACCTTATTAAGGCAAGCAAACGGGTGTTGCGTGCTTCAAGAGAAGCTTTCTATATCTCTAATAAACGTAATATATGTATTAAGAACGTAAAAAATTAGAAACTGTTTATTTTTTGCAGACAATTGTATTTTTCATTAGTGGAAAAAATGATGTATCACCCAATATGCCACCAGAAGCTCAGTTTCATTCTAGGACTTCGGCAGAGAAAACACACGTGGTGCTATGCCTGGTGCGATGTTTCGGGGGGCTGTCCCCTTTCTCAAAGTTGGCGGACCCCTGAAACGTCGTACATGGGCACCAGGAGTAGGAAGACGCTGACTGTTCTTCCACGTGTGTTTTCTCTGCTGAAGTCCTAGAATGAAACTATCCGGGAAAAGAGATGTCTAACTGGAGCTTCTGATGGACTCTAGCACATTGGGTAATACATTTTTATCTATACACACTAAAAGAAAGTCAGTTTTTTTGTATACATTTTTTCCACTAACGAAAAATACAATTGTCTGCAAAAAAGAAACTGTTTCTAATTCTTTACGTGATTTATTACTTGTATCACATGGGATGAAACGTCATCCCAGGAGGCCAGACTGGAGGAAGAAGCAGGGAGTTCTGGGTAAGTACGAACTTTTTTTTTTCTGAGTTGTGATTTTTGCGACGGAATAAAGTCGCAACACGTGGCGATTTGTTGTGGGTTTTGCATTCACATTGAAGTCAATGGGGAAAACCCACAACAGAAAAGCAATGAAAATGCAGCATAAATTAACATGTGGTGGATATAAATTCCACACCGCAGGTCAATTTATCTACGTTTTCGCTGCATTTTTTTTCCGCAGCGTGGGCATGAGATTTTTAAAATCTCATCTACTTTGTGGCTACTGTAAATCCTGCCAAATTTCTGCACAGAATTCCTTAAGGCCAGATTCACATGAACGTGGGAAAACTCGGACCTGAAAAACCTGAAGTTTTTCACATCCGAGGTGCCCTCGTGTGGGTTCCATTTTCACGGATCCCTATAGACTATTTTTCAACCATTTTCAGTCCATTGAAACAACAGCCGCGTGAATGGCCCGATTAAAATACATGCATCCGTGTGACGGCTGTTGTTTTAACGGAGTTTAAGTTTGGTGAGTGACGTGCAGTGCCAGTCTTTTTTTTTTTTTTGTCTCTTTAACTATATAGCTTATGGGTGTACAACCTGCGACCCGGGGGCACATGTGGCCTATGTTGCCATTATGTGTGGCCTCCCGGCACCCCATTTTTCTGGACAGCTCTCTGTTAGGCACTCCTCAGAGATAAAGAGATGAGGCGGAAATGTGGCTACGCATGAATGTGGCTCTCTTCATTGCAGTTTATGGGAGTTACTCTCATAAAATACAATGGAGATAGTTGCCTATGTGTGGCCACCTTCACTCTGCCTCTCTGGAGTGCCTTTAAGCTTTATTGCGGCCCTTGGGAGTGGTACAATCTGACAATGTGACTCCAGATTTAGATGATGTTTGTATGTTTCAGTATTTTATTGCAATTTACAATAACAATGAATATAACATGTTATTCATCATTATTGACGATATAGGGAGGTGCACGTAAAAGGCAAGCACTTAATAATGCATGTTTCATCGGAGTATAATAGGATTCTTCCTAGCCCATCAGCTTTTCTTACCTGTTTTGTATAATTAGCATCCATCACAAGAATGTTTATATACGGCTACACTGAGGGTATGTTCACACGCACTAATTACGGACGTAATTCGGGCGTTTTTATGCCCCGAATTACGTCCGAAAAATGCGCCTCGATAGCGTTGACAAACATCTGCCCATTGAAAGCAATGGGCTGACATTTGTCTGTTCACACGAGGCGTATATTTACGCGCCGCTGTCAAATGACGGCGCGTAAATTGACGCCCGCGTCAAAGAAGTGACCTTTCACTTCTTTGGGCGTCATTGGAGCCGTTATTCATTGACTCCAATGAATAGCAGCGCCAATTACGTCCGTAATGGATGCGGCGTTCAAGCGCCTGCACATGCCGTTACGGCTGAAATTACGGGGATGTTTCCTCCTAAAAACATCCCTGTAATTTCAGCCGTTACGGACGCTGTCGTGTGAACATACCCTAAGGGTATGTTCACACGACAGCGTCCGTAACGGCTGAAATTACGGGGATGTTTCCGCCTGAGAACATCCCCGTAATTTCAGCCATAACGGCATGTGCAGGCGCTTGAACGCCGCATCCATTACGGACGTAATTGGCGCTGCTATTCATTGGAGTCAATGAATAACGGCTCCAATTATGGCCAAAGAAGTGACAGGTCACTTCTTTGATGCGGGCGTCTATTTACACACCGTCATTTGACAGCGGCACGTAAATATACGCCTCGTGTGAACAGACAAACGTCTGCCCATTGCTTTCAATGGGCAGATGTTTGTCAACGCTATTGAGGCGCTATTTTCGGACGTAATTCGGGGCAAAAACGCCCGATTTACGTCCGTAATTAGTGCGTGTGAACATACCCTAACACTAATGCACTGAGTAGATATTGTGTTATGACATTAATATTAGTTATTAATTAATTTTTAATTGAGACCTGACCATTTTGCCGTGGTGACCCTGAAAGTAGATTTACGAAGATACATAATATATATTTTTGCTACCTCATTCCAGTATACAATATCATGCTCCTCATGCATCTTTTTATCACTGTTAAATAATAATCATAATCATAATGCACTGTTACATTCTGACAAGTGGGCTATCATTGTAACAAACCACTTCCATCTCCCTTTCTTCTACTTCTGCGCTCGTATAAAGCAGAGGCCTGTCAATGATTTCTTTTCATGTGTTGCATTGACCGTGCTTTGCTTTTTTGCTGTTTTGGTCTCTCTTGACACCTGAGAGACATTCTTAAATTCTTAAAGTGGTTGACATCATAAAGAATGCAACCCAAAACCTGCAAAGTGCCGGTGACAAAAGAATCTACTTGACCTTAACATATAAATCTCAAAATACCATGTTTGATACTTGAGAAAGTTTAACATTGAAGGCAATTTGTAGATCACAGGTTTTAGGAAAACAGTAACTAACATTATTCTGTTTCTTCTTTCTCTCTTTCTTTCTATTTATTTATCCTTCCCCCTCTCAGGGCAGAACTTCACCTTGAGGCAGCTAGGCATCTGTGAACCAGCATCTCGTCGGGGACTGGCATTTTGTGCAGACATGGGGCTTCCACACCGAGGTTACTCTATCAGTGCAGGTTCAGATGCTGAGCCTGAAAATGAAGGGGTCATGTCTCCAGAACATGCAATGAGACTTTGGGGAAGGGGAGTGAAATCCGGACGCAGTTCCTGTCTCTCCAGTCGTTCCAACTCAGCCCTGACACTGACTGACACAGAGCATGAGAACAAGTCTGATAGCGAAACTGGTAAGTCATTGATGTATCTAATCTGTATCTACCGCATAGATAGTAAAAAAATATATATATGTATGCTTGAAAAAGGTTCCAATGTGGGATTGAAACGTTGCACCATAATGGTTGAATAATTCACTGCATTTTTTTACCTTTTCACCAAGAGAGCTGTGAGATATATTGTTTTATATATATATCTATCTATATCTCTATCTATCGATCGATCGATAGATAGATATATAGAGAGAAAGAGAGATATCTCTATAGATATATTTATATGTACGATATGTAGCAGAGCTCATGTCATTTCACTTTTTGGAACTATATAATTTTTGCAGCTTAACTTGTAGCTCCTGAGCCCCCATGCTAAATCAACAGAGCCCAAAATTAACATGCATCATTTAGTGTACTGGTCTCCCATTTGGTACCTTCTGCACCCCCTGTAGCAGATGTGCCCAACCTTTTGTAGGTCACAGGCCACTTTCAAATTTGACAGGTTGCGTTGAAACGCACTTAATTTTAAAAGGGAAAAGTAATATTGCCCTAGTGTTTCCTGCTAATGATTTACCAAGTTCTAGTAATGCTTCTCTGATGTCACTAGAGCAAAATAATATCTGTAGGTGTAAACAGCTAGGGAGCCACATGTTGGGGGCCTGAGAGTTACAGAGAGAGGCCTGAGAGAGGCTCCTGGTTGGGGGCACTGCCCTTCAGTTCTGCCCTGCATCTCCCTGAGTTAAGACAATGTTGTAAGTTTACCTTCTGTCTATATAAAAGCACCAATTACAAATTGCTAAATAACAAACTGCACTCTGCTACAATTGTATATGTATATAGTTGAGACATTTACTTATTTTCACTCATTGGTTTATTGTATTTCTACAAGAAATGTATATAATTAGAGAAAATGTATTGACTTACTGGAATTTAGAATTTTTTTTATGTATTTTATTTACAGTTCTGACACGCTTTCATTATAATTCAATTTGTTGCTACTTCTAGCATGGTTTACAAATATTTTCCTCAATTCACTCCTTATCATCCATAGTCCAATATAGGTGATGTCAATATATAATTCACTGATAGGAGTTTAAATAACTTTTTATTCGTACAAAGAATAGATGAGTTCTGAACTATATAAATGTACAAGGGACACTAGTCTTACATATATTTAATTTATTGAAACACAAATATTAAATTTAATTCAGCACCAAAACAAAGACAGACTTCAGATTCCCCTTAACACTATGTTAGAGGTGTACAAACATCCACTGAATGGCCCCAGGACTTCTCATGTCTCATTATAAGGTTAAAGGGTTACTAAACTTTAAGAAAACTTGTGACATGTCTGAAGTTTTGATCAGTGGAGGTCCGAGCACTGAGACCCCCGCCGATTGATAAAACAAAGAGGCAGAAGTGCTCGAGTGACTGATGAGCTGCTTAGTTTCTGCTCGACTTTTCTAAGAAAGCCGAGGTAACGGTGTACAGACTCAATAGAAAGACTATGAGCCTGTACACCAATTTCTCGGCTTTCCGAGAAAAGCCAATCAGATACTAAGCGGCTCATCACCCACCCAAGCGCTTCTGCAGCTTTGTTTTAGCGATCGTTTTGGGTCTCAGAGCTCAGACCCCTACCGATCAAAACTTCGGACGTGTCACTATGACATGTCAGAAGTTTTCTGAAAGTTTACTTACACTTTAATAAAAAGTAATACACTATTTTATATGCACTGTATTCTTATCATTAACGGGCTTCTATTAGATTAGATATATGGTTGCTTTCATCCAGTGTCAATTTTGTCCTTGGGGCTGTCTATTATTGGAGCTAAGGCTTCATTCACATCTTCGTCAGTGTCCCGTTCTGACGTTCCGTTGGAGATTCCTGTCAGAACGGGACCCTGACTGAAACAAACGGAAACTATAGATTTCCGTTTGCATCGCCATTGATTTCAATGGTGATGGATCCAGTGCCAATGCCAATTTCCATTTGTCTCAGTTGAGCCAGGGTTCCGTCATTTTGACGGAATCAATACCGTAGTCGATTACGCAATTGATTGCATCAAAACGACGTAAACCTTGCGCATTTGAGACAAACGGAAGCCATTGGCACCGGATCCGTCACCATTGAAATCAATGGTGATGCAAACGGAAACCTAAGGTTTCCGTCTGTTTCAGTCAGGGTCCCGTTCTGACAGGAAGCTCCGACGGTACGTGAGAACGGGACACTGACGAAGATGTGAACGAAGCCTTAGCCTAGTTTAAGCCATGAAACACCTTTAAGTTCTGCCCGATCGATCAAGAGTTTAAGGAGCTGTTAAGTGGGTTCTATTACACCTATTTGATTGTATTTCTTGATGCATGATACTTGCAACCATGTATTCATATTCAAGTCAAAATATTCCTTATCCTCTTAACTTTTTCTAAGTTGTACAACCTTTGCAGAACTTCATTTCTGCTTCCGTCCTACTGAAGTGCAGCTCTCGCATAAGAGCGGATAGGCTCTAGAGTTGGAGAGATCTGTAACTTTAGTGCAACCTGATGTCAATTGTACAACTCAATGTATCGAATAGCGTGCACATCTAATTCCACCTCTCAGGCATTACTGGTTACAAATTTATACTGGTTTGAGCACTTTTAAGGAAAAATATACTTTTAGGAAATTAGGGGGAAAGTATTAAGGTCTGTGCACCAGAATTATGGCATAAAAAAAAACTAGCACATTCTGGCGCATGCCTTACTTGTGCAAATTTTTGTATTTTTTTTTTCAGTTTTTCCACCGCCCCCGACACTTTTCTAAAAGTGGGTGGGGTTTAGCGGAAAGTGTGTCGAATTCCGCTCCCCAAAAAATTGCTATAATTAGCTGCCGTACATTTGACTTTCTGATGCATAGCTGGGCAGAGATTCACCGAATTTAACAAACTAAGCCCAGCTGACCAATCAGGGCCTAGGACTGTGATGTAAGTAGGGGACCCACAATAAAAACAACCGAGGTTAAGTTTGAAGTAACAGGGGAAGACAAGGAAGACACAAAAGGGAAAGGGATGGCGAGCTTGCCGCACCTGTAGAGCAGCCTATAGCACATACTGACGTGCGTCGCTTAATAAATCGGACACGTCCTAATCCCGCTTTTTAAATGCTAGTCTTAATAAATTCCCGCTTGTACAGAAAAGTCTCTACAATTTATAAAAATTCCACAATCACATTGAGAGTTATCGCAAGATTAATTTACTTCTCCCGAATGTAGGTTTATCAGGTTTAGTTTGTCACGAGTCCTTTCTGCTGCTCCAGTTCAGTGTCTGTCAACAGCCCGCACCTCTTTCCAATTTATGACTATGAATTCATGTGTTGGTCAGAAGTCCACAGAAGGCAAAAGTCTCAGAGTCCAGGGGACCTTTGCCTTCTGAAGACTGCTCACCAACACAGGCTTCCATAGTCAGGAAGAGGAGGAGAGCAAGCGGCGTTGACAGACACTGAACCGAAGCAGCAGCAAGGACTCATGATAAACTAAAACCTGATAGTCTACAGTCAGGACCCGTCAATTAATCTTGCGATAACTCTCTATGTGATTGTGTAAATTTTACGAATTTTGAGACTTTTATGTACAGACTAAGGGTCCTTTAACACAGCCAATTTTGGCCGTAATAACGAGACAGCAGTTGATTAGGGCTCGTTTGCTCCTTTCACAAGGAGCTATTATAAGTAATGTATGGGTACGAGCGATCGTTACTCCGCTTGCTCGTCAGCATGCATTTCCATCATGTTGGCAGCATGTCTCCCTGTTCACACAGTGAGATGTGCTGTCGACAACGATAATATTTTCTGCTGCATAAACAATTCGATCAGCCGATCAACAAGCTTTTGCTCATTCATTGGCTGATTGTTGCCCTGTTTACACAGGGCAATGATCAGGAACGAGCATTCATATGAACGCTCATTTACCCAATCATTGGCCTGTGTAAAAGGGCCTTATGTTCCTGAGTGTTATTGCTAAGAAACCCGAGCCGGAATCTGGAACCTATATTGTGCTCCGAGACCTATATTGTTATTTCCATAGGGCTTCTTTCGATTAACAGAAAATCGATTTGTCTCATTGAAGATACCTTCTGACTTTACTCATTTGCTCTACTCTTTTGTCTATTGTCTATTTTTATTGTCACGAATTTGTAGTGTGTTAGTCAATGAACACTCGGCTCTGCACCTGGCATTCCTTACTGCTAGCATACTTGGCAGAAAATGGGTTGCACTGCCCTCTATGTGGCCAAATTAATTATCACAATACAGTCATAAATTTTTTAATTTACTTCTCTCGGCTTATTAGACCATGGTAATAAAGCCCCCTGGTAACTCCATTATATGTTGTTCTAGTTGTGAGACTGCAGCCCTATTTCAGAGGAAGCACAGTGGGCCTCTTGTGTTGTGATCTCCACTTATACCTCCTTTCTGTAAAATGAAATGATGGGATTATTCCTGTGATCATATATAATTAGTGCCTTGTTGATGCAGCTTGTTATATATGTACTATTAACTTTTGGAACCCATCATAAAACAAGTTGGATTTTCCTGCACACAAAGTAAGACAGTTGCACATATAAAAACATGCCAAGCTACAGAGCTTCTTATATCCTCAATTCTGCAAATTATCTAAGTATCCATTTGTTGAGATTGACACACACACACATATATGTATATATATATATATATATATATATATATATATATATTACATAGATGTGTTAGTCAATAGGAAAACCCCTTAAAGCACCCCCAAATAGAAAAATAATAAAGTTTGTAATAAACTTAATTCATAGTGACACTACATAATCCGTCTGTAATTGATCGCCACGGTCACGTGACGTGACATCATTATGAATGACACGTCATTGTGTACAGACCATAACACTGAGCGGGAGAGGTAGATGCTGGCAGTGGGGGAACAAAGAAGAAATGTTAAGTATTTTAATAATTTGTAAGTGTGTTCTTATTATTGTTCTATTTAGGTAAGCTTCTAAGATAAAATAATTCAGTAGGTTTTCCTGCAGTGATATGGAACTGATCTTGACAAAATCAACATTCCTACTTCTTATAAACCTGACCCTGCTATTTCATCCATTGTACTGCATAAAACAAACCACCATCTTCCCACCTAACAAATAAATGCATATATTATATACAGTGGATACCATATTTTTGTATTGTCAGATAGTTCGGTATCACTGCTCAGGATTCAAAACAGGATTTAAACAGGTAGATAGACATACAGATGTGATAGATAGATAGATAGATAGATAGATAGATAGATAGATAGATAGATAGATAGATAGATAGATAGATAGATAGATAGATAGATAGATAGATAGATAGATAGATAGATAGATGATAGATAGATTTTGTATTCTGCAAATAAATATATATATCTCTTTTTGTCTTGACCCATATTAAAACTTTTAAAGCAGGGTGAGTTCTCTAACCCCATTGAGCAAATGATTGCCATCTATTCAAGGATTAACGTGGCGTTTCCGTCAGTTGTATAGTCCTGAATGTGAGGAGTCCTCCTGTGTTTAGCACACTACGCTTTTATTTCTGAGTATATTTGCCACTGATTCCTCACAGATGTTTGATCAGTTATTCAATAGGAAAATACATCATCGTCCCAATGACCCGTGGGAACTCAGAGACTTAGGGACTATTTCTGGGAATATAAATGTTGGTAACTGAACTAGTAAGTACTTCACCATCCAGGAGGTCTCTAGATTTTATAATGCCACCGTTCAAAGGATGCCCAGGTGTAAGTGCTATAAACAATCTCTCGGAGAAATGAATAGTAGCCAAAATTCCTGCTTCAAGATCATCCTTTGTTAAGAACCACTTAGTCCTCTTATTCAGTAGTTTCTTAATGGAATCCTAAGCAGTAAAGGAGTTTATTTCTAAGTACCCCATCAATTATAGCTGTGCCATGGTCTCTATTGACATAGGAAAAAAAACGTTTTACAAACTAATCCAGGAGTCGTTCAATGAAGGCCTGCGCCGTACTTCAATAGAGGAAGCAATAGAGCCGTAACTCCGCCTGGAGAGACTTAAAATGCTGTGAGAATTAGTAGTATTTTATTTGTCTGTTGTTTCAAAGTTCTCTTTGTGGGGAAACAGGGTGGGCCGGAGGGGATTGCGCATGTCACCTGTTATCCTCTGCGGAGGTTTAAAGCAAGTGGTGATAAAGTTTATCCCCAGGGCCTGTTTGCAATCAAAGATGTCTTTCTATGCTCCTCTTGAAGACATCTCAAAGAAGTTACAAAATCCTAGGATGGATGAGTGAGCATACAGAATAGTTTATTAACAGGGCTCAAGTGATTGAAGAACAAATTTGATCATGCTTTAAACTTTCTGGCTGATGAGAGCAATTGAAATCACAGTAAAGAGAGGAGTGTGGCCTTTGATGTGCATTGGGGAAATGGATTACAGTGCAATTAAAATCCACAGAAGTATTATATCTAAACACAGGACTTTACTTCTCCGAGCCAAATGTCTCATATATACCAAGGTTGGACCTTACAGACAGGATGACATCCAGATGGTTTAGATAGCATATTCACATATACAGATAGAGCAAAGCTGAAACGGTCATTGAACTATTTATTATGTGCACATGATGCATAAAAATGATCTTAGATGGCATTATTATTTCTTGATATTACAATGAGTTGTGCAGATGAGATTCTCCGCTCTGCTACATCTGTATTGTATTATTAATAGAATATTTAACATTATGTTATAAAAAAATAATGTGTTATAAATTAGATACCCGATGGATCTGGGTGATTAAAACAACTAATTAATGGTTACATAATACAGTGCCAATAGAAATCAAGGGGCCCATACTGTACCTAGGTGTGTCATCAATTTCATACGTGACATGTTTCATCACATTCCATCTTATGGAGGTATTCTCCCCTAGAAGCAATGCTTCTAGGGGGGAATTCAGTGCCACATGAAAGCACTATGCGGCAGAACCCAGAGGTCTGTATTACAATGTTACCGTTTTAGTTGATCTCAAATAAAGGGAAGAATTGTAAAACATTTACACTGTGCATTTATAATGTTTTGGTTCCTTAGTCTTAACCAATATCAATTTATATGACCAGAGGCGCACATAGACTGCAGAGGGGCCCCTGTGCAAAGTAGGTGCCTGGGCCCCCTATAACCTAACCATGCCCGCGCATATAAAACTATATAAATCTATATTGCACATTTTATTACTAGTTTATAACACAAGTAAGAAACATAAACAATGCAAATTATTTCCATATTTAACAACTGAGTATAACACAAAACACTCACGTAACTTACTTCTAATAACTTTATCTTGCTCATTGCATTGTCACTTATCGAGCAGGACTAACTTGCGATACTTCACCTATAGGAATGCAATATTGCTTAACCGAGGACGTGATAACAGAAAAGTTATTTTTTGTTATTTTTTAAATAAATACTTGCAATTCTAATAACCAATACACTAGTATAAGTAAACTTACTTTATACAGCAAAATACTATAACCAAAGTAGTAAACTAATAATAAAATAAGTGTATATGGTGGTAAAGTGGAGGTGGCACCTCATACAGTACTTATGGAGGCCACCAAAGTATGGTGACCTCACAGTGAGTGAAAACTTTAAAGGGGTTTGCCCATCTTGGACACTTATGGCATATCCACAGGATATGCCATAAAAGTCCGATAGATATGGGTCCCTCCTATGGGACCCGCACCTATCTCTAGAACAGAGCCCCCTAAACTCTGTTCTGATTAGATGGTTAGGAGTTAGGAAAACAGCTCACTGAGGTATGCTGTTTCCATAACTCCCATAGAAGTGAATGGCAGTTACAGAAGCAGCGTAGCTGCCGTGCTATCCTGTTTCCATAACTGCCATTAACTTCTATGGGAGTTACGGAAACAGCGTAGCTCAGCAAGCTTTGCTGGTTTTGTAACTCCCGACCATCTAATGAGGATGTGGCCGGAAAGCAGCGGGAGCCGAGAAAGGTAGAACAGAGTTTAGGGGGCCCCGTTCTAGAGATAGGTGCGGGTCCCAGAGCAAGAAGAACCCTAACACTGATTGGCTGAGAGGCTTAATTTCAGCAGTGCTACTATCCCGGCTCAATAACGGGTCCGAAGATAGCGATGCAGCTTGCTAGGTGCGCACTCTATCTTGTGGTCTTGGTCACCTTGTGAGCGTCACTGTCAGATGTTGCACTGCATCTGACAGTGACACGGGTTACTGGGTGACGAAGACCACCAGATAGAGAAAGCCTTCTAAGTAATACATCGGTGCGGCCGGGCAGCAGACGGAGGGGCCCCCTCCCACCCCATGCATTTTCGGCAACTCACAGATCAGGCCCCCTTCCTTCACATATGTTATTGATGGTATCAATAACATATGTGAAGGAAGGGGCCCGATCAGTGAGTTGCGGAAAGTGCACAGGGAGGGAAGGGGGCCCCCCTTCGTCTGCTGCCCGGCCATACCGATCCATGTGCCGATCTTTGTGCACTGGCAATGTGTCCGC